>NC_041381.1:634162771-634191417 GCF_002162155.2 Triticum dicoccoides
AAAATCCTACCGAGTGGAGAGCAAACCTCCCACTCGGGGGCTTAGCTGCAGCTCAGCGCTCGCCTAAGTTTCTAAAAATCCTACCGAGTGGAGAGAAAACCTCCCACTCGGGGGCTTAGCTGCAGCTCAGCGCTCGCCTAAGTTTCTAAAAATCCTACCGAGTGGAGAACAAACCTCCCACTCGGGGGCTTAGCTGCAGCTCAGCGCTCGCCTAAGTTTCTAAAAATCCTACCGAGTGGAGAGCAAACCTCCCACTCGGGGGCTTAGCTGCAGCCCAGTGCTCGCTTAAGTTTCGAGAATCCGGTCGAGTGGAGAACAAGTTTCCCACTCGAGGGCTTGGCTGCAACCCAGCACTCGCCTAAAACATGACGAGCACAAGTCGATTGCAATTTATGCTTCTTTCCTACCTGCAAAAGAGCATTACAGATACTAGTATATATTCCAACCCAAGGAAGATGGTTGTTTGAAAGCAGAAGCAAATGCATTTCAACGGCAAACCAATTTCGGATAACGTCCTATGGATCCAGAGAGGCTCACGCACCAAGCCTGTTAAACTTTATCGGTTACAAAAATCACTCGGCATTCCGAGGCAAATTCAAACCATCAAGCATAGAAGTTTTTTACCCCTCCTGCGGAGGGCTGGAAGGCGCAACAAACTCGTCCAAGTCAATTCCGTCAGCGATCCGAGTGGTAGCGGCAATAAAGGTCTCCATGAAAGAACGGAAGTCATGCTTCCTGGTATTGGCCACGGACTAAGGACAGAGCAACGTCGGCACCACACCTGGGAGAAGCCTTCTTCCATTCTTGCACTCGACTTGGAACTTCGTTCAGTCGAGTCATCAGGGACTCGAGGTCGTTCTGAAGTGTTTCTTCTGGCCAGAGTGATGTGTCGATGCGCGACGTTGCAGCCTTCAGTCTTGCTAGATAGTCTACCACTGCAGCAACGCGAGACTCGAGGTGGAGCATGTTCATAGCGGTTTCATCTTTCATCGGAGAGTTAATAGGATCCAAGCCAGTCTCCACTCGACTAGTCTCCTCTTCAAAGTTTTGGCAGAATTCTGTGGACACGACTCAAAGATAAGCTAATGTTCCTACAGCAAGTCAGTAATTACCAGTCGGATATAAGAGGTTACCTTCGAGCATGAGGAATAGCTTCTTGGCGAGTCCTCCCAGATAAACCTCCAAGTCATTTTTCTTTCCCGCCAGTTCGCCAGCTTTGTCGCTCAGGACCATATTGGCATCCTTCAGTCGAGTGACTTCTTGGTTGGCCACGTCGAGAGCAGCTTTCAGATTCGTGTTTTCCTCTTCAAACTTGCTGACAGAAGCCAACTTCTCATCTGCAAGTTTTGTCTTGTCCGAAGCCGCTTTCTGCGCCTCGGCGAGGTCGAGGTCCTTCTTCTTCAGAGCATCCTTCAGTTTTTCTGCAAAATCGCAATAAGATCAGACTCGGAGACAGGCAAGAAGCAAAGACAGTCGTCAAGATTCTCACCAAACATACCTTTTGCCTCCTCCTTCGACTTCGTGAAGTTCTCTTGGACAAGCTTCAGGTCAAGTTCAAGCTGGATATACTTGTTCTCCATCTCGGTATAACGAGAAACAAGGTCACAAGATTTCTGCAAAGTTCAGTCGACAGACATCAAAGACAGATCACTTCCGAATGACTAAGAGAAAAATCGTAGTATTTCTAAGACTACAGCTGAATCTAAAACATTCAACTGTAGTCTCGGGGACTACACCCAGTGGCTGCACTCCGCGTGCCCCCACTAGTTCTATCAGCTAGACTCAGAGTCGATCAGTCGACCAGAAGCAGCTAATTGTCAGCAGTTATATAAAAAAACGAAGAATTATTCAGACCATAGCCGACTGCCAGCAGTCGACCACGGTCTCGGGGACTACACCCAGTGGGTGCACTCAGCGTGCCCCCACCGGTTCCATGATCCCACTCGACCAGTTCGAGTGAAACAAGTAAAAGTGAGAAATTTCAAGACACAAGGACTACAGTCGACTGCCAGCAGTCCACCGTAGTCCCGGGGACTACACCCAGTGGATGCACTCAGCGTGCCCCCACTAATCCTGACATTCCAATTGACACACCCAGTGGATGCATGACAGACATTAAGATTTTCAGTCGACGTCCAACTGACCTGGACATTGCTCCGAAGAGCTGAACTCGCATCATAAGCTGCCTGGCTGGCGGTTCGGATCGCTTTCACCTACTCCATCATGATCCCTGCTTGACGAATGGCTTCCTTGGCAGCGCTTGCTTGGTCCTCCGGGACATGGTATGTGGAGAAGAGAGAAGGTGGATCAGCACTCGACGACGAAGGGCGGGCAATCATCAACGGCTCCGCAAAGGACACGGTAGCCCGAGCAACATTGCTCCCCTTCGGGATCAGTGGTTCAGGTGCTGACACAACCTGAGCAGCCTTGCCAACAGTCGCCTTCCTGCTCCTCCTCTGCCTCAGTGGCGTTTCATCGTCATCGTCAGGGAGTTCGATGATAACGCTAGGTGGAGCTCCAGAAGAAGTTCAAAGTCAAAAATAAAGATCCAATCGACCGAAAGCAAAACTGCGTAGATCATACCAGGATGAGAAGTAGCAGCATCTTCCATTTCTTGATCTTCATGCCTGGCTGAGGTCTCAGAAGTAGCAGCACTGCGATTTCAAAAATCAGCCGGTCAGCGATCGAGTCGACCAAGAATGTATCTGTGTTAAAAGGAAAAAACACGAGTTATGATGTTACCCAGAAACAGTCGGAATCTCCATCCTCATCTTCGGCAGGGCCTTTGCCGGTTTTGTCGGGGCCGCTCGGGGTTGCTTCGACGCCTTCTCAGTCGGCGCCGGTGAAGTCGTCCGAGGGCGTTTCGTCGACTGCCCAGCAGGCACGACTCCCTTGCCGCGCTCGACCGCAGGGTCGTGGGCGAGCTTGGACCTTCTTTTGGAATGAGGAGGCACAACTTCCTCCTCCTCTTCCTCCTCCTCTTCCTCCTCATCGGAGCCTGCATCTTCATCACCCTCATCGGCATCCGATTCCCACTCCTCTTGACTTTCTCCTCCACTTCCTTCCTCCTCTTCGGCCTGTGCTTGCGCCCCGTTGGGCATCGAATACAACTCATTGGTTTCCTGAAAGACAACAAGCAAGACAAAAGTCAATCGACTGACCTGCGACAAAACAGAACGGACAGAGCAATCAGAGAAAAGTGGTCATACCTTGTCCGCCTCATAAGATTGGTCGAGTGGCAGGATCCTCCTGGCTCCGCGAGGGTTGTCCTTGTTCCCTGTAATGGCAGTCATCCACCTCTCCAGTGTGGCATTGTCGACCTCCTCTGGGTGGACCCGAGTGGTGTCTTCAGTACCAGAGTACAACCACATCGGGTGGTCCCGGCACTGGAGCGGTTGGATGCGCCGCCGAAGGAAAACCTCCAAAAGATCCATGCCAGTCACCCTATCGCGAATGAGCTGGACTACACGCTCCACCAACATTTTAACCTGAACCTTCTCCTCCGGAACTACTTTCAGAGAGGATGGTTTGTTCACTCGACTCATAGAGAAGGGAGGGAGCCCAGTCGACTGCCCTGGCATCGGCTGGTCTTGGAAGTAGAACCAGGTCGACTGCCACCCTCTGACTGACCGGGAAGGGTCATAGCTGGGAAAGCGCTCTTACTCCTCATCTGGACCCCGAGACCCCCACACATCTGGATTACCTGAGTTCTCTTGTCATTGGGGCTGGCCTTTTTCACCATCTAAGAATGACAAGTGAATATGTGTTTGAAGAGGCCCTAGTGCGGCTGACAACCCAAGAAGTTTTCACACAAAGATACAAAAGCGGCGAGATAGGCGATGGAATTGGGTGTAAAGTGGTGGAGCTGAGCCTCGAAGAAATTCAGAAACCCTCGAAAGAAAGGATGCAACGGCAGAGAGAACCCACGATCTACATGAGTCGCCAAGAGGACACACTCACCCTCCTAAGGCTGTGGCTGCCACTCCGTCCCCGGGAGCCTCGCCGTCCCGTGCGCAATCAGGCCTTCGTTGGCCAGGTCGTCGAGATCCTTTTGGGTGATGGTCGAGCAGATCCAATCACCCTGGATCCAACCTTGCGGCAAACGGGACCGCGACGAGGATCCCCCTCGACTGGTCGCTCTCCCCTTCACCTTCGCCGTCGCCTTCTTCGCCCGCTCCAAAGCCGTCGTCTTCTCTTTCACCATTGTCGCCGACGAGGCTGGAACGGAGCAGTAGCGCTGGGCAGTTGGTGGGCGCGGCAGATGAATCTGAAGACGAGGGAGGGGAAAATGAGGAGGCACTGTTCAAAAAAATCTCCGCCAGGTTCCTTATATGGAGTCACTTCCGAGTGGCCGACAGGTAGGCCCAGGCGATCCTGTCAAATCTCAAAACAGTCGCGCAGGCAATACGTGGCAAAAAGGCGGCGCGGGAATCGAGGCGTCCCTGCCTTATCCCATCCGAGTACCGCGGTCTTCTCCGCTTCGCGCGCTTCCCAAAATTCGGATCCCACTAAATCCGCTAACCACAGGGCAACTTGTCAGACGGAAGATCTCCTGCTATCCATCGCTCGGAAATCTCCAAGTTCATAAAGTTCACTTGACAGATATAAAGAATGGATCAAGGCGACTGAACGAAAGTTGACACCCTCACTTGAAAGTCATTGATCCAGAGCAAAACACCTTTACATCACCAGAAAGCAGGTCAGAAAGATTCCCAACTCCTATCTCACTCAAACCTCGATCCATTCGGGGGCTACTGATGAAGTCATGTACCTAGGGTAGGGTCATGAACCTGTCCAAGGTACCCTCCCCAAGGACATCTTTTAGAAGAAGTTGTCTTCCAGTCGACCAAGAGGAACTCCACTCGACGGATTAGAAGACACTCGACGAACCTGAAGACACTCGACCATGAAGACTCACTCGACCACCAGGAGTCCCAGATCTACTCTGAATCCAAACCCTCTGTAATTAAGTAGTCTTTATGGTCATGATTACACTTTATGTAAGGCGTTACCAGTAACGCCAGACCTTAATGTACTTTAACCCTCCGCTATGTGGGCTGGCTGGGGTCCTGGCATCCTCTATATAAGCCACCCCCTCCACTGGTAGAAGGGTTCGCACCCCTGTAACTCTCACACATATAATCCAGTCGACCGCCTCCGGGCTCCGAGACGTAGGGCTGTTACTTCTTCCGAGAAGAGCCTGAACTCGTAAAACACTTGTGTGCACAACTACTCCATAGCTAGGATCTTGCCTCTCCTTAGTACCCCCCTACACTACTGTTAGACTTAGAACCACGACACTACTTGGCCGACCTGCTTTGGCCAAGTTCATGGTGGTCCCCCACTACGCCTACCTCAAGATGAAGATGTCGAGTTCCAAGGGGATTCTAACCGTAGCCGATGACTATAGAAAGTCGTCCGCTTGCGCGGCCGAAAGTAGTCGGCTGGCCGAGTCCTTGGTGATCGCAGCTGAGAAGCGGCTTCTTGATCGGGTTGTGGCGATGGCCGGCAAGCAGCCTGAGATGTCGCCCGACCCCAAGGAGTCGGAAGCAGAAGGATCGTTCAAGCCGGCCAGAGAAACGAAGAAGATACCCTTGGACCCGGAGCACCCGGAGAGGTACGCTGTCATGGGTACAAACCTTGACAGCAAATAAGAAGGCGAGCTCGTTGATTTCCTCCGTAAGAATCGAGACATCTTCGCATGGACCCCTACAGAGATGCCAGGTGTACCGATGGAATTCGCCGAGCACAAGTTACATGTCTAGTCTGACGTGAAGCCCGTCAGGCAGCCCTTGCGCCGCCTGTCAGAAGAGAAGAGAAGAGTTGTTGGAGAAGAGATAGCCCGGCTCCTAGCAGCTAGCTTCATTATGGAAGTGTTTTTCCCAGAGTGGCTAGCCAACCCAGTCCTAGTGCTAAAGAAGAACAAGCAGTGGCGGATGTGTATCGACTACACAAGCCTCAACAAAGCCTGCCCCAAGGATCCATTTGCTCTGCCGAGAATTGATCAGGTGATAGACTCGACAGCCGGATGCGAGCTATTGAGTTTCTTAGATGCATATTCTGGATATTACCAGATCAAGCTGAACCCGACTGACAGATTGAAGACCGCCTTCATCATGCCGTTTGGTACCTTCTGCTACCTGACCATGACGTTTGGCTTGAGGAATGTCGGCGCCACCTTTCAGCCTTGCATGCAGAAGTGCCTCCTCAAGCAACTCGGCAGAAATGCCCACATCTACGTGGATGATGTGGTGGTGAAGAAGGAAAAGCGTGGAACACTGTTGGAAGACCTCAAGGAAACCTTTGAGAATCTGCGCCGATTCCAGATCAAGCTCAACCCCGAGAAGTGCGTCTTCGGAGTACCAGCCGGCCAACTCCTTCGCTTCCTGGTCTCTGAACACGGCATAGAGTGCAACCCTGTGAAGATCAAAGCCATCGAGAGGATGGAAGCACCCAGACGACTGCTAGATGTGCAAAAGTTCACCGGCTGTTTGGCGTCCATCAGCCGATTCATCAGTCAGCTGGGTGAGAAGGCCATCCCCTTATATCAGCTCATGAAGAAGACGACCTTTTTTGAGTGGACTCCCAAGGCGGACGAAGCTTTTCTCCAACTGAAGAAAATGTTGACTACGCCCCCTGTGCTGGCGGCCCCGACTCCCAAAGAGCCCATGCTCCTATACATTGCCGCCACCAGTCGGGTAGTCAGCACGGTTATGGTAGTTGAGCGCAAGGAGGAAGGCAAGGCGCTACCTGTCCAGAGACCGGTATATTACCTGAGCGAGGTACTGTCAACCTCCAAGCAGAACTACCCCCACTACCAGAAGATGTGCTACGGCGTGCACTTTGCCGCCAAGAAATTGAAGCCTTACTTCCAGGAGCATCCAATCACTATGGTCTGCACAGCCCCACTTGCCAAGATCATCGGAAGCCGAGATGCTTCTGGCCGAGTGGCCAAGTGGGCCATCGATCTGGCTCCCTACACCATCTACTACCAGCCTCGCACCACCATCAAGTCGCAAGCACTGGCCGACTTCCTCGTCGATTGGGCCGAGACCCAGTATCTGCCACCAGCGCCCGACTCCACCCATTGGCGGATGCATTTCGACGGCTCCAAGATGCGCATCGGCTTGGGAGATGGTGTCGTCCTCACTTCCCCCAAAGGCGACAAGCTCAGATATGCGCTGCAGATCCATTTTACCGCCTCCAACAATGTCGCTGAGTACGAGGCGCTCATTCACGGGCTCCGGCTTGCCAAAGAACTCGGCATTTGCCGGATCCTATGTTATGGCGACTCTGACTTGGTGGTCCAGCAGTCATCTGGCGATTGGGACGCCAAGGATGCAAACATGGCGAGCTACTATTTCCTTGTGCAGCAACTCAGCGGATACTTCGAGGGGTGCGAGTTCCTCCACGTGCCAAGGAATGACAACGACCAAGCAGACGCCTTGGCACGAATCGGCTCCACCCGCCAAGCAATACCATCCGGCGTCGCCCTTCGACGCCTCCTCAAGCCGTCTGTCAAGCCTTCACCAGAATCAGACTCCATCTTTGTGCCGGCTCCACCCGAAGAAATCGGATCCCACTCCAAGAGTGCTCCAGTCGAAGCCGGCCCGGGGACTTCAGAACCCGGCCCGGGGACTGTAGCGACCAATCCAATGACTCCAGAACTCGGCCCGGGGACTGCTCCAGTCGGCCCGGGGAATTCATCAATCCAGCAAGTGGCTGCGGACTCCAACCCGCCGCCTCCCAGCCCAGCCGCCCTCGTCCAAGTCGCAGTACCGGTAGTCGAAGAAATAGCAGCACCCTCATGGGCACAGCCCATCCTCAAGTTCCTGGTGAGCAAAGAACTGCCAATTGATGAAACCTTGGCTCGGCAAGTACAACGCCGAGCAGCAGCCTACACCATAGTCAATAGAGAGTTGGTCAGGCGCAGCGTCACTGGCGTTTACCAGCGTTGCGTCGAGTCAAAGCAAGGCCAAGCGATTCTCAAAGATATCCATCAGGGCGAGTGCGGCCACCATGCGGCTTCAAGAGCACTCGTCGCCAAACCATTTCGACACGGTTTCTTCTGGCCAACTGCCCTAGAAGAGGCCAAAGAATTGGTTCAAAAGTGCAAAGGGTGCCAGAAGTTCCGCTCCAAGCCACATCAGCCGGCTTCGGCACTCAAGACTATCCCCATCGCCTGGCCCTTTGCGGTTTGGGGCCTGGATATGGTGGGACCATTCAAAACCGCCCGAGATGGCCTAACTCACTTACTCGTCGCGGTGTACAAGTTCACCAAGTGGATAGAAGTAAAGCCCATCAAAAGTTGAATGGTCCGACTGCGGTGACTTTCATCGCCGACATCATGACTCGGTACGGCATACCACACAGCATCATCACCGACACTGGCACAAACTTTGCGAAAGGTGCCTTGGCCCGTTTCTGCGCGACTCAGGGCATCCGGCTGGACTTAGCGTCCGTTGCCCATCCGCAGTCAAACGGCCAGGTAGAGCGAGCAAACGGCCTCATCCTGTCTGGCATCAAGCCTCGACTGGTCGAACCACTGGAGCGTTCGGCCGGCTGGTGGCTTGACGAGTTGCCAGCCGTCCTCTGGAGTCTGCGCACGACTCCGAACAAGTCAACCGGCTTCACACCCTTCTTCCTCGTCTACGGTGGTGAAGCCGTCATCCCAACGGACATAGAGTTCGACTCTCCGCGAGTCACCATGTACACCGAGGAAGAAGCAGAAGAAGCACGTCAAGATGGTGTCGATCTGCTGGAAGAGGGGCGGCTATTGGCACTCAGCCGGTCCAGCATCTACCAGCAGAGCCTGCGCCGATACTACAGCAGGTAGCTCAGGCCGAGATCTTTCCAAGAGGGCGACCTTGTGCTCCGGCTGATCCAGCGAACAGCCGGCCAGCACAAGCTGTCGGCGCCTTGGGAAGGCCCCTTCATTATCAGCAAGGTGCTGGGAAATGACTCCTACTACCTGATCGACGCTCAGAAGCCCCGAGCACGCAAGAGGGACGACTCCGGCAAAGAGACGGAGCGCCCATGGAATGCAAATCTTCTCCGAAGATTTTACAGTTGATGCAGTATGTATCACGCTACCCTTTGTATTAAAGTACCAAGACTTCGGGGCCCCCGAGACGAGCTCGGGGACTGCCCTTTTTGGTCATCTGTATGATAAGAACTATGCATTCGAGTACATTACTCTTTGTTATGCCGCTTGGCACCGGGCTCGACTAGTCGGCCCGGGGACTCGCCGCCTCGCGCTATGAAATGCTTCCCGCAGTCAGACAAGTAGTGTGTGGCGCCTAAGCCGTCTCCTGTCAGAAGCCGCAGCTCGCAGAGCGACTGTTTGGTAGGCAGGAGTAAGGAAGAACAGGCGCCCACACGAAAAATGGCTAAGGACCCAAAGCACAAACATAGCCTAAGACGGCTTCCAGCCTCTCTCAAGCAAAGCCGACTCATGAGTAGTCAGCTTGCCGCTTTCTTCTAGCCTCTCCTAAGTGAAGCCGACTCGTAAGTAGTCGGCTTGCCGCTTTCTATCCGACTTGTTAAAAAGACTCTAAAATGGCCAAGTACTTGCCTTCCCAAAGCAGCCAAGCGTTTGATCCAGTGGCAGTCCGCAGAGCGGTTGTCTGGCTGGCAAGGCGGCGACTAAGGGAAGGCAGCAAAGGAAAAAGCCAAAAGAGCAATGAGCAAGGAAAGATAGAACTCGGATAAATATTTACATAACATAGGCCCTTGGCTGAATCTTCAAGTAGAAGTTCAAAATACACCCCGCGGGTGGAATTATTCGAATTAACAAAGTTCTTCAAAGACTACTAAGGCAGATAAAATGAAGGCAGAGACGGCAGCCTAGGAGGCGGCATCCGGGTTCGGAGGGTCAGAGGAGATGGCGGTGTCAGGCGCCGGGGCGGCCGGCTGGGCAGTCTCGGCTTGATCGTCTCCGGCGGCAGCCGCCTTCTCCGGACGTGGCTCGTTGCTGGAGGCGCGGTCGAGCTGAGGCTAGTCGCCCGTTCCGTCTTCTGGCACCTCCGTCTCACCTTCGTCCTCCGCCTCGCCTTCCTCCTCGGCGCTGGAAGCAATCACCTCCGCCGAGTCCTCGTCGTAATCCGGGTTCATCCCGAACAACTCCGGCGGCACCTCCCTGCCGTCTTCAGGCCGATCAGGGACGAAGATGCTGGTGTCGGCATAATCGGCGATTGCCGCAGCACGAGCGACGAGGGCGTCTTCCATAGCTACCAGCTCCGCCTGGGCCTCTGACCGGAACGCGGCCAGACGGTCCAGGTCCAGCCCTGGATACCACGCCTTGACGAATTCCAAGGCCCGGCGTGCTCCAGCCTAGGCCGAGGAACCCTTCCAAGCCTCAAGACGACTAGCTGCGACCTCCAGCCAGTCGGCAGTCTGACTGGCAGTGCGCAGAACCGGCATGTCCGGCCACAGGGCGGCAATGGCCTAGGCGCCGGCACGCTGAAGCCGGCGCAGCATCCGATGGGCCGGCCGCAGACGAGCCTCGATGATCAGAAGCTGCTCGTCAAGGGTCCGGGAGGCGTTGGTGGTAATCTCCGCACCATCTGCCCTCCACGCCTCGCGATCTGCCTCGATGGCCTGAGTGGCCGCTTGCGAGTGGCCAGGGAAGAAGTCTGCCAAGACAAAAGAGAAGCAAGTCAGAATCAGGAGTCGCCCGACCCACAGTCGGCGGCTCAAAGAAAGTAAAGAAACTCACCGTCGACGATGTACTCAATCTCATGAAAGCCGGAAGTCAGCTGCGCCTCCTTGTCGGTCCAGGAGGAGCGCTCGCTCTCGAACTCGTCCAGGAGCGCAGCCTCTTTCTTCTCTACCTCCTCCTGTGCCTTCTTGAGCAGCTCCTTCTGCTCCGCCAGCTGCGCGGCCAGCAGATCACGCTCCATGGCAAGCTTCCAGCACTCCTCCCCCTTGGTGCGCAAGGTGGTGTTGGCCTCGCCCAGCTGCTGCTGAAGAGTGGCGTTGGCCTCTGAAGAATAAAAAAGAAAGACATTAAGTCGTCAACAAGAAAGTCGCTGAGAAGATCCGGCCCGACTGCGCAGCAGTCGGCCCGAATCTCGGGGACTACAGCCCGCGGGTGCGCCAGCGCGCCCCCGCGAAGAAGAAGGAAGACTCAATCCGACTCTCTGACAAGTCGACAGTCCGCTTGCTCAGCTCCTCAACATTGCGGTTGAAGGCAGTGACGCGGAGGTTGTGGTACTCCTGCAATAAGAATTTTTAGACAAAGATAAGTATCGGAACTCGCCAGAAGGAGTTCCGAGCCGCCTGCTCAGCAGCCGGCCCGAAACTCGGGGACTACACCTAGTGGGTGCGCCCCCATAGAGAAGAACAAAGAAAAGCAAAGTCAAAAATGAAGCATACCCGGACGGCTACTCGCGACGCCAGATGCGCCTTGGTGCAGCTCTGGATGGCGTCGCCTTCGGCTCGTAGCTTCGCCTGGATGTCCAGAAGCGCCTGGTTCAGCGGGCCCGTGCTGCCTCCTCGCACCCACCCAAAGGGTGCGGCGCTCGTCGCCTCAGCGTCTGGGATGGACGAGCTGGCGGCGCCGGTCTCCAACGGGCATGGCGCCGAAGTCGCCTTCTCAAGGCGGCGGTGCACTGGCGAGGCGACTTGAAGGAGCAGCCTCGCCACGGATTCGTCCTCAGTCGGCGGCACCGGCGGGCCTGCTGGCTGTTTACCTTGCGCACCCCCAGACGGCGGCGGTGGCGGCACGATTGTGTCTGACATGGAGCCATCGCTGCTCTCCCTCTCAATGACGGGGTGCTCGCCACCGGCTTCCCCAGTCTGCCCCGTGAACTCCGGGGGCGGCGGCGCGGAGTTCAGCGGAACGACAAGCAGCGCCGACTGGCGGTGTGTGGCCTCCTCAGCTAGACGCCTTGCCGCAACGGCGGCTTCGGCCTCGTCCAACTTCCTCTGGGCGGAGGCAGCCGCCTTCTCGGCCTCCGCCTTCTCCGGACGGGCGGCTTCGTCCTCGTCGCGCTTCTCCCGCGCGTTCTGCTCCGTCGCCTCCCGAAGGTCGGCGGCGGGATCGATCCACCGAGTACTGCAAGAAGTCTCTGCCGACCCCATGACGGAGGCGGCGGTGACCCTCTCGAAGGTGAGGGGAGCCCTGAGGCGAAGAAAGCATGTAAAAGATTTGGACAAAAATCCACCAAGAGCAAAACAAGTCAAGAACGGAGGCACTTACGCGGAGACCAGTGGCGGCTTTTTCACTTCCTTGCGGAAGCGGTTGGCCTTCGCGATCGCCTCCTCCCTCTGGGTCGCGGCGGCCGCCCCCTTGAGCTTCTTCGGCCGGCCGCCAAGAAAGCTCGGCCCGGCCTGGCGCCTATTCGTGCCGCCTTGACCACCCAAGCCGGCGGCGGAACTCGCGCTCGGCTGGCCGACCCTTGATTGGTGGCGTGGGGCGGCTTCCCCCTCGGCATCGTCATCAGGCCAGTTGGCAAAGGTTGCCGACGGCCTGAAGCCTCCTCCTCCTCCTCCTTCGGCGTTGGCCTCCATCGCCGCGGCCCCCAAGTCCCGGTCGTTGATGTCGCTCTCCGCTCGATCGGGGACGAACTGGCGGGCCGAGCCCGCGGTGCCGGCTGAAGGCTGTATGAGGGGGTTCTGACTCAAGAAAAACCAAAAAGATTAGAAGTCGGATTCGGCTGCAAAGAAGACAAAAGAAGAAGAAAGACGACTTACGACAGATGGGGGGTTGGCGCGTGAGTACGGCTCCTTGCCGAACTGCCAAGTCGCCGCGAGGTTACAGTTTGAGATATAGTTCACCATGTCCGCCACCTCCGCGTGGGGCATGTCCTTGGAGCAGAGCCAACTCAGATCCTGGTGGCCGCTCATCTCACAAATCAGATGAGGTCGGCCTTGAAGTGGGAGGACTCGGCGCGCCACGAAGGCGGCCAGCAAGTCGGACCCGGTCAAGCCCTCCGACTGCGTCAGAACTCGGAGTCGCGCGACGGCGGCGGCACCAGCGGGAGTCAGGGTCTTGACCCGGTGGGACCAGTTGGGGAGCCTCCCAGCCGGCGCGCCGGCTTCGTAAGGTGGCAGGTTGACCCATTCGCCATCTGCGGCGACGTTCTTCACATAGAAGTAAGAACGCTGCCACATCTTCACCGACTTGATCAGCGGGATGGCGGGGAACGGAGTGTCGGCCACCGACCTCCGCATCGCGATGAAGGCGCCGCACTGGGCCGGCACGCCGGCGACGTGCGTGCCGAGCTTTGACTGAAAGAACTCTCCCCACAGTTTGATTGTGGGGAGAACGCCGAGGAAGCCTTCGCACAAGGTGGCGAAGGCAGCCAGCAGCACCACCGTGTTCGGGATGAGGTGGTGTGGCTGGAGCCCGTGGAACTCCAAGAAGGAGCGGAAGAAGCCGCTCGCCGGCAGCCCCAGGCCGCGCATGAGGTGCGAGCGGAATACGACCCGCTCGCCCTCCTCTGGCGCCGGCGATATCTCCCTCTCCAGCGTGGCACGGGCTCGCACTAGGTCCGCGCCTGGGAGGCGACGCGTCTTGCGGAGGAACTCGATGATGTTGTCGTCCACCTCGGAGCCGTCCCACACGCCGGAGCGCACGGCAGCAGGTGCGGCGGCGGAGAAAGAGGTCATCGTCGCAAGCGTGGCGTAGCTCGGTGCGGCAGCGGCGAGAGGAAGGAGAAGCAAGAAGGAAGCAAGGGGAGTAGGGGATATGGGCGCGCGTGCTTCGCCGCTCCCTTCCTCCCGCCTACTTATAGGCTCATAGGGCTGAGAAGCCGATGGGGAGGGCGTGGGATTAACTGGCCCCTGGCCCCCACGCCCCCACGATTTACCACAAGCAGTAACTGCGTGTAGTTACGGCGTGGGAAACCCAACCATCCGCACGACCGCAGCAAATCCGCTCGCGTGCCGAGGCACGGTAGTGGCGGGCCCCGCCTGAGGTCCTGTCCCATCGCGCGCGTGGGTGGGCAGACTGACCCCGCCACGTGGCGCCACGAGACGGACCCGCAACGGGCGGCTGCCCGGAAGCTTATCAGGCACGCTGCATGGACCCCATCGCGACTTTCAAAACCTCTAAGAGGCAAGACGGCCTTCTACGAGTCCGACTCCAGCTAGTTGGCCTGGAGGAAGACGGCGAGCGAGGCCGAGATTCCACCCCCGGATAGATGAAACTGTTGAGGCTCCCTGGCGCGTCTCCCATGGTGCCTCACCAGCTTCAGGGACTACTGTCGGAGTAATGGGCCACGGGTAGGCTAACCCGAGCCCCAGAACCTTTTGAAACATCGGGGCCGACTGCGCCCCTCAAGACCCCACGATGAAGAGCCGCCTCCTGGGAGGCGGCGGGGACTGTCCCTCACAGCCGAGTCCCAGGGACGGCTTCGAGTTAAGCCAACTCTTGGGTGGCGACTTCGAGACGAGCCGACTCTTGGCTGGCGGCTTCAAGATAAGACGACTATGAGAGTCGGCCCGCGACTCCAACCATCTCCTGCCTTCGCCACGATGGCGGGGCGGGGTACGGTCATCGCGTGGCCGTCTCTACCCCGCCTACGAGGGGCTGGCATGGCTACAGTACGCCGTATCGCTGGAGATCTCCATCGTGGCGCGGCACTATTGCCATGCCTGCCCGGACCTCAGCCCCAGTGGGCGGCGCACTGTGCCCACGACGGCCTACCTGTACGGCCTAGAGATGGCGGGACCGCCCGTCAGCGGGAGAACAGAAGACGGCGAGAGCGCCCCGAAGACGGACCCGTGGGAGTCGGCCCCCTGGAGTCGGCCGGCCCCTCCCACAGGCCCCGCACGCCATTAATCAGACAAGACGGGGAATGGCGACATTGATCGTCTGCCAGACAGCGGCACTATTTCCATGACCCCATGACCAAACCAGCGTCATCAGATGCACCGCTACAGTACCAGGCCTGTCAGCGAAGCCCGCCAGTCAGCGGGCCCCAGTAGTCGGCGAAGAAGACGGCGGCCTGAAAGACAGACGGCTGGGACCCGCGCCCAGCCGGATTACCATTGTATCCCTGGGGGGCAGGCCTATATAAGCCCCCCAGGGCACCCATGCAAGGGGGAGAGCTTCTCTAGTATTAGACCCGATCATATAGGAAGGAGGGAGCTAGCCTTGCCCTCTCCTACCCCCAGAAAACAGCTCTAGGAGCAACCTTGTATTCACTTTGCCATAGTGATCATGCGGAGACCCCGCAGAGCAGCAGTAGGGGTGTTATCTCCTTGGAGAGCCCTGAAGCTGGGTAAGATCCGCCGGCGTGCATGTCTTCGCCTCATCCCGCTTCCGGGCACCGGCGACGTTCTACTCGCTCCCACCATGATAAGCCATCCTTTGGCATATGTCGTACCCAACCCCCGACAACTGTTGACCTCCTCTAGCCTCCACGGGCTACTGTTCATCCACCATTGACCTCCTCCAGCCTTCACCTGCGACTGTTCATCCACGGGCTCATGTTCCACCAGCCTCCACGGCACGCTACTCCACCGGCTACTGTTCAACTAGCCCTCTTCACGGGCTCTTGTTCAACCACCCCTCCACGGGCTACTGTTCATCCGGCCCTCCACCGGCTACTGTTCAACTAGCCCTCCATGGGGTCATCCTGTTCATCCAACCCTCCACGGGGTCCTGTTCATCCAGCCCCAACCGGCTCGATCGATCGGGGTCCTGTTCATCCAGAGGCAACACCACGGGGTCCTGTTCGTCCACCCCCACCGGGAACTGTTCATCCAAACCCCCCAGCAACGCTCACTGTTTATCTAGAGGCAGCATCGATCGTCTTCAGTTAGCAGTAGTAGCGAAGGAATCGCTCGATCGGGTTCAGTTAATAGCCATTGATCGATCGATCGCGTTCAGTAACGCGTAGCCTGTAGTGCAATTGCTCGGGTTCAGTAGGCGAACGCCTCGCTCGGGTTCAGTTAGAGCCCAACGCCTCGCACCCACACGCATGCGTGTATAAGAGAAACGTGCAAACCTCCATGCATCGCTCGGCCCCGACCACCCACCGTAACCGGGAACACCCCAATGTTTTCCTCGCCCTCACTTCCACAACGGTTTTTTCCGTCATGGATGGCCCAAAGAATGTCATGCAGCTGCGTCTCCAGCCCACCCAGGACGAAAAGCCCATTTTCTGTCATGATTTTTGCCATAGAAGTAGGAGCCCACCACATCTATGATGGTACCGGGTTTTGTCACAATTATCGCCATAGAAGTGTCATAAGTATGATAGGAAAAGAAATTCGTTCGGCCCAAAATGTCACGGATGTGTCTTTTTTTGTAGGGATATGATTTAACTTGTTGCTCTAGGATGAATGCTCCACACCTTCCCTTTTCATGAAAATTTAATGATAATGAAACCTTGGCTATTATGATGTGGAACGAATAGAAGAATTTGTTACTTTTAAGGGTGCTTATGAAATTGAATCTTTGTTTTTAAAGTATGAAGCTTTTGATGATGATGTTTATAGACCTGAAAATTTTGCCATCCTTAAATATTGCTATGATAATTACAAATACAATTCTGATATTGATGTATTTATTGAGAAATTCTCCGCTGTCTAAGAAGAGATAAATATTTTGCAAGAGTCTATGGAAGAAGAAATTAATGAAACTGTGAGATCATTTGATGAAAAAGATGATGAGGAGAGTGAAGAACAAAAGGAGGAAGAGCGGATTGATCACCCATGCCCACCTTCTAATGAGAGTAACTCTTCAACTCATACATTGTTTAACATCCCTTTGTTCTTACCGAAGGATGAATACTATGATAATTGCTATGATCTCGTTGATTCTTTTGAAATATCCCTTTTTGATGAACTTGATGCTTTCTATGCTTGTGGCAAAGATGCCAATATGAATTATGCTATTGGAGATGAACATGCTATAGTTCCTTATTGTAAGGGCATATTTCTCCCTATGTGGTTTTGGTGATTGATCACAATGCTTTTGCGGACTAATCGTCTGCATTGAGCATTTCAGATATCTCATGTCTAGGCACAAGACAATTTGTTGCCCCTCGGAGCTTTAAGTGAAGACGGTATAGTCTTTCGTTTCGGTTTTGGTGGACTTGAGTCATAGGAAACACCATACTATCAAGAGGGGTCCGCATTGGAAAGGCTAGGGTGGAATCAACATGTAAACTTCTTATTTGCACCCCTAGCACCTTTCCTCTCCTTGGAGTTTGTTATTTCTTCGATAGTGGAGGGTGTGAGGGGGCCAGTAGTAGTACTACCGCCTGTGCGATAGTAGCGCCCGGAGCAGCAGTACCACTGCTCTACAACGGTAGTACCGCTTGGGTGCATCGGCGGCAGTACCGTCCTTGTCTAGCACCACTACCGCCTCGATTCAAGGGTGCTCTCCTCATGTCGGGTTGAGCGGCAGTCGTAGCGGCAGTAGCAATGGTAGTACTGCCCGTGGGCGGTAGTACCGTGGTTACCACCGCTACTAGTGTCGCCCAAACCCCCTCTCTCCCTCCCGTTCCCCCTCTAAGGCATCTACTCTCAGTCACCGCGGTAGTACTTCTCGAGGTCGCGGTAGTCCCGCTGGCACCAGCGGTAGTACCGCCCCACTGAGCAGTAGTACCGCTCTGTGTGGGCTAAAAAGGGGGTAATGGTTGGATTGATTCCCCCACTGTAAAAGGAGGTCTTCTTCCCCAAGTTGACCTACCTCTTTTCCCCCAAGCTCCATTGTTGCTCCGAAGCTCATTTTTGCGCGATCTCTCTCCCTAGCCAATCAAACATGTTATTTCTTTAGGGATTGGTTGAGAAGGCCCGGATCTATACTTCCACCAAGAGAAATTTGATTCCCCCCTCTAATCCCTTGTGGATCTTGTTACTCTTGGGTGTTTGAGCACCCTAGACGGTTGAGGTCACCTCAGAGCCACATTCCATTGTGGTGAAGCTCCGTGGTATTGTTGGGAGCCTCCAATTAAGTTGTGGAGATAGCTCCAACCTTGTTTGTACAGGTTTGGTCGCCTCCTTCAAAGGCACCTATAGTGGAATCACGACATCTCGCATTGTGTGAGGGCATGAAGAGAATACAGTGGCCCTAGTGGCTTCTTGGGGAGCATTGTGCCTCCACAGTGCTCCAATAGAGACATACTTCCTCTCAAAGGGAAGGAACTTCGGTAGCACATCCTCATCTCCACTGGCTCCGTTGTTGGTTATTTCTTACCTTTACTTGTGCAAGCTTATATTGTGTTGTTTCCCTAGCTTTCTTGTGTGCTTGTTGTTGTTGCATCATATAGGTTGTTCACCTAGTTGCACATCTAGGCAACCTACTTTGATGCTAAGTTTAATTTGGTCAAGAAAAACTAAAAATAGTTAGTTGCCTATTCATCCCCCCCTATAGTAAACCATATCGATTCTTTCAATTGGTATCAGAGCCTCATCTCTTTATTAAGGACTTTGTCGTCCGAAGAGTATGGTTGACACCACGGACGAGGTGGAGGACCACCCCGGTGCGAATCCCACTTTGACCGCGGCCGATGCGGGATCCTCGGTCTCTTGTGAGGAGTTCAATGTGGCTATGGACACATTGAAAACCTCCATGCCGGCCAAGGTTAAAGGCATGTTTAAGGAGTTTCTTGATGGGCTTAAATTATCGACCAAACCGTTGTAAGTGGTTGATCCCGCTAACAAGGTGGCGGATGCTAACTCCAAAAGGGGGGAAGCTAGTAGTGAGCATACTCCTATGCCTAGTGGTAGAAGTGGGAGTGGCATCTTTTCCCATGTTGAACCTCCACTTACTTATGGAGGACTGGTTCCCTCAACTCATATGAATCATGTTGGTCCTCCTCCTTAGCTTGTGAAAAATGAGGATTTTGCTTCTTGGGTGTATTGGTTTAAACGTCATTTAAATCATAGTTCTACTAATATTTGGAGAATTATTGAGCAAGGTTTGTACCCGCATGACCCAAGCAACTTCACTCCTAGAGAAGTCGTGTACCATCAATTCAACGAGTCCGCTCTTTTCATTCTCCAAGAAGCAATTCCTCCCGAAGATATTGCACACCTACGAACTTTCACCGTGGCCAAGGAAGCACGGCAACATGTTGTTTTGATTTACAAGGGAAGTGCTAGCATTCAACGCTCCAACTTTGAAGTGGTACAAGAGGAAGCCGATGAGTTTGCTATGAATGAAGATGAAGAACCTCATGAGCTTTACCTGAGATTAACCACTCTCGCGGTCTCACTCCGAGATCATGGGAGCAAGGATACGGATGACAATTGGATCAAGCGCAAGTTTCTCAAGGCCATGATGCCCTACCACAAGGCCATGTCATCCGTCATCCGTCAAAGGCCAGACTTTCACGCCTTGTCCTCAAGTGAACTATTGGATGAGTTTGTTGCTATGACGATCTTGGACAAGACCGCCGACAATGCGGTGTTGCATTCTCAAGGATCAAAGAAGCCCAACCTTGCTTTGAAGGCCAAGGCTAGTGTGGAAGAAGAGAGTGAATAGGAAGAAGAGGAATGTTGCCTCGAAGATACATAATATGCTTATCATGAGCACATGGCTCTCGCATCACGACAATTTTGGAGCAAGAAGAACACAAGGCCCAACTTCAACAAGAACAACTCAAGTGGCACCAAGGGCAAGCAACGTGTGAGGACATGCTATAGTTGTGGAAATGTGAGTCACTTTGTTGCGTAATGCCCGTACGAGAAGAGGGAAGACAATGGAGGCAAGCTTATTTGAAAAGACAAGGCCAAGTCCTTCTTTAGCAAGAACAGCTTCACCAATAATACTCCTCCCAAGTGGTTGGTGGCACAAGAAGAGTACAATGAGGATGAGGATGATTATGAATACGGTGAGACGGTTGCCATGGCCTCTGTTGCCATTGCAACAACTCCATGGGTGTCCCTCTTCGACTCACCCAACGAGAACATCACTGCCAAGTGCCTCATGGCTAAATCCGCCAACAGGGTATCCCCCAACATCAAAACCACCATCACTACTAATCCTTCCTTGACGGATTGCATTGATGAAAGTGAGGGGTCGAAGGAGGAAGAAAATGAATTTGAGTCTTTTATGAGTAAGATCAAGGGTAAATACAAGAAGTACTTCGTTGCTCCCTTGGAACAACTTGGTGAAGCCAATGACGCATGATCGAGGCTCACGAAGAAACCATATCTAAGATGGAAGAGCATAGTAGTGACTATGCTGATGAGGTATTAGATCTCTCTAATGCGCTTGAGGAAGAGTGTGGTCATTGTTTGGCTCTTGAGGAGTCACACAACGATGATCATGCTAAATTAAAGAAAGATCTTGATCATGCTCTTGTTGTATCTTGTGTGCTTAATTCCGAGAAGGCTAAACTTGGGGTTGACCATGCTAGACTCAAGGAGGAGTTTGACATACTTGACAACGCTCACAAGGTCTTGAAGAGTGATCTGTAACGCCCCGGATGTAACTTTCCATAATTGTAACTCCAACTCTTGCCTTTTCCGGAGATGTGATACGATATTTCCTCGGTGGTTGGGTTTTTGTATTTTGTTTGGCATTTTGTTCATGTCATGCATCTCATAGAATCATGCGCATTGCATCTGCATGTTTTCATAAAGCTTGCATCCGCTCGTAGTTGCCGCTCCTCGCTTCCCTCCGTCGCATTCGTTGACCCTTTCGAGACCAACTGTGTTTTTGGTTCCCTCTTGTCAAACCACCTAACCTCTCTCAAACCCCCTCACGTGCGCGTCCGAAACCTCCCCCGAACCCGACCCGAGCAGTCGTCACCGTTGGATCCAGATCATCCCCCAAACATCCCGAAAACATCTCCATTTTCTTATTTGGTCTCCCTAGCCTATTTATCTGGGACAGTCCGATTAAGATCGGAGGGACCAAATGCCCCTATCCAAAAATCCATTTGCTATATATATTATGACCAAACCCTAAAATCTAGGAGGTGTCCCATCCATTCCATCGCTGCGCCGCCACTCCACCGGGTCTCTCCTTCCACCTCTGGATCTTCCCAGATCCATCTCGCAGACACCCACAGTCCAGCTGTCTCCCCTCGATCCCCATCCCACCAGTCTCCTCCTGATCCAAAACCCACCAACATGCGCCTCCTTTCTTCCTCGTTTTCCCCAGCCGGCCAATCCCCGAGCTCCTCTGCTTGAGCACCAACGCCTGGATCCCCGCCTCCTCACGCCCGACCGTCCAGGAAGCAGCAGCGCCGCTCGACATCATCACCAGGCCGCGGTTGCGCATCTCCTCCCGTTCCTCGGAGCCCCGAGCCTCCCCGTGCTCCTCCACCTCGCATCGTCGTCCCGTGACCGGCTTCGCTGCCGGCGACCACGGCAAGGACCGGCCTCGTCCCGCTCCTCTCCTCCCATGTCTCTCCCTTCCTCCCTGTGCTTCCCTCTGTTCCTCACATCTCTCTCTCTGTGCGTTGCAGCAGCATCCTCCGCGCCATGGAGCTCCAAGTCCGCCGGCCTGCCTCTGCTTCGATCCGACAGGGAACGGGACCCCGACGACCTCCCGCGACCGGATCCAGCCTCCCAAACGCCTTGCTTCCCCCGCTTCGAGCGTGTTGACCATGCCCTCCCCGTGGTGCACCTGGCCTGCCTCCGCGCCAAGTCCCGCTCGCCCGCGCCTAGCATTGACCGCGCCCCGCCTGCTTCCCCTTCGGCCTCCAAGGCCAGCTCAAGCTGGCCCAAGCCAGATCCAGCATGTCCTGCCTCCTCCATCGAACTGGGCCTTGCCCCATGGGTGAGCAACCCCCCCAGCTCTGTCCAGATTCGGCCCATGTATTTTTTTCCATGCGCTGCGAATTTTGGCAATTATCCAAAGGCTGCCTGTTTTACAGAAAACCCCTTGCACTTCATGCATTTAATTACTCACAAACCATGCATCATTTGTAAATAATTTATATATGTAAAGTTCTTAGAATTTCATCTAGTTTCATATTTTCCAACTCTCATCCATGTTTAAAATGCTTAGAATGCTGTTTGTTTAAATTTGCTTAAATAACATGCTAAAATGATTTATTTCATAACTAAATAACCGTAGCTCCAATTTTAATAAACTTTATATGTAAATGGGGTGGAAAAATGCCTAGTTTAACATGGTGCACTTTGTTTTACTGTTTAAAAACTTTAAAATTGTGTATAGGTCAGAACAGTAGCAAATTCATAAATTGCATATGAGGATTTTCCGGAATTGTTGGTTCTTGTTTCCGCCCTCATTTAAACTTGCCTAAACAGTTAGTTTACTTATGCTTCACCCCTTGCCATGTTTAATAACATTTAATATTGTTGGGTACAAAACCGAGAGAGAACTAAATAACTTGAATGTGGTGTTTTGTCAATATGCAACTCGTTGCATATTGAGCTCCACTTAATTTGTAGTGTTGTTTGTTGCACTTTGCCGTGCCATGCCATGCATCTTTAAACCGGACATACATCATGCTGGATTGTGCATCATGCCATGTTTATGTGATGGTTGTTTACCATGTTGTTTGCTTCTTTCCGGTTTGCTACTCTCGTTAGCTTCAGTTTCGTTTCGGAGTTGTGAGGATTCGTTCGACTTCATCCATTTGCCTTCTTCATGGACTCGTTCTTCTTCCTAGCGGGATTTCAGGCAAGATGACCGCTACCGTGGATCTCAATACTAGCATTGCTATGCTAGTTGCTTCATTCTATCGCTATGTTGCGCTACCTATCACTTGCTCTTCAAGCCTCCCAAATTGCCATGTCAGCCTCTAACCTTTTCACCCTTCCTAGCAAACCATTGCTTGGCTATGTTACCGCTTTTGCTCAGCCCCTCTTATAGCGTTGTTAGTTGCAGGTGAAGTTGAAGATTGCCCCATGATGGACAGGATTATGTTGTGATATCACAATATCTCTTATTTTAATTAAAGCATCTATATACTTGGTAAAGGGTGGAAGACTCGGCCTTATGCCTGGTGTTTTGTTCCACTCTTGCCGCCCTAGTTTCCGTCATATCGGTATTATGTTCCCAGATTTTGCGTTCCTTATGCGGTTGGGTGATTTATGGGACCCCCTTGACAGTTCGCTTTGAATAAAACTCCTCTAGCAAGGCCCAACCTTGGTTTTACCATTTGCCTCACCTAGCCCTTTTTCCCTTGGGTTTCCGGAGCCCGAGGGTCATCTTCATTTTAGCCCCCCTGGGCCAGTGCTTCTCTAAGTGCTGGTCCGAACCAGAGCCCTTTGCAGCGTCCCCTTAGGGAAACTTGAGGTCTGGTTTTAGTTGTACGGATTGCTCATCCGGTGTTGCCCTGAGAACAAGATATGTGCAGCTCCTATCGGGATTGTCGGTGCACGGGCGGTCTTGCTAATCTTTTACCATTGTCGAAATGTCTTGTAAATCGGGATTCTGAGACTGATCGGGTCTTCCTGGGAAAAGGAATATCCTTCATTGACCGTGAGAGCCTGTGATGGGCTAAGTTGGGACACCCCTGCAGGGTATAAACTTTCGAGAGCTGTGCCCGCGGTTATGTGGCAGATGGGAATTTGTTAATGTCCGGTTGTAGATAACTTGACACCAGATCCGAATTAAAACGCATCAACTGCGTGTGTAGCCGTGATGGTCTCTTTTCGGCGGAGTCCGGGAAGTGAACACGGTTTTGGGTTATGTTTGACGGAAGTAGGAGTTCAGGATCACTTCTTGGTCATTGCTAGCTTCACGACCGTTTTGTTGCTTCTCTTCTCGCTCTTATTTGCATATGTTAGCCACCATGCTTTGCTTAGCCACTGCTGCAACCTCGCCACTTATCCATTCCTTTACCCATTAAGCTTTGCTAGTCTTGATACCCATGGGGTAATGGGATTGCTGAGTCCTCGTGGCTCATAGATTACTACAACAACAGTTGCAGGTACAAGTTATGCGATGATCATGACGCGAGAGCGATGTTTGCTTGTTTTGGAGTTCTCCTCCTGCTTCTTCTTTGATCAGGGGATAGGTTCCAGGTCGGCAGCCTGGGCTAGCAGGGTGCATGTCGTTTGAGCTTCTGTTTGTGTTTCATCCATAGTCGGATGTTGATCTTATGGATGATGTATTGTTGTATTCGTGTGGCATTGTATGCCTTATGTATGTATCCCTATCTATTATGTAATGTTGATGTAATGATATCCACCTTGCAAAAGCGTCTTTAAGATGCGCTTCTATCCTTGGTGGGACCTTCGAGTTCCTTTAGGATAGGGTCGCATCTTGGGCGTGACAAGTTGGTATCAGAGCCTCGACTGACCATAGGAGCCCCCTTGATTGTTGGCCGTTGTTGAGTCTAGAAGAAAACTATTTTGAGTCTTAGGATTATATATATCGGAGAGTAGGATTCTTTTTACTCCTCAGCCCATTTGTCGCACTAGTGAGGACTCTCGACGTAGATGTTTTGTCTTTCCTCTCCTCAAATTTCACTAAATTTTTTTTAGGATCACGCGGGTATCTTGGAATCGTTCCGATATTATTATGACGAGAACATTGTTCTTGGTGCCTCCTGACATTTAGGGGTTGTGGCAGTATCCCGGGGAGTTGAGCTCCGAGGTGTTGTCGTCATAATTTTATCGTTGCAGTTCTGGAATACCTGAGTTTTGCCGACATTGAAAATCTCTTTTATGCAGTTGTTGGTGAGATAACCTCGACGCCACCCAGAACTGGGGCGGGAGTTTGGGAGTATTGCCATAGCTCGTATAACTGATGCTTTTTGAAGGTTGAGGTACACGATTTCCAAAGGTTTCTTGGTTATGTGTTGACGGATGGATACAGCTTGGATGTAGGTATTGCTAGTTTGGGTGAGACATATATTGCTTCCCCTGTATCCCCAACACCAGATTGCATAACCAGAAAGTTTCGGGAGTTTATAGGTGGGAATTCAAGTAGCTCCTAGAATATCTTTCCGACAGATGCATGATATGGGATTGGGTAAATCTCTATCATATGTATTTGTTCCGGCTTATTCTGCAAGCCAATCCTTTGTTTTGTTTTGAGTTGTGGTATTCGAGTTGCTTCAATGTCAAGTGTTGATTCCATACCTTTCCTAAGTGGTGTTCTCATATTTCTATGAGAGTGGTAATCCTTCTTGATGATCGAGATTGTCATCCCAATTCTTTCCAACCGACGTTCTTCTCTTCAAGGCATTCAATCATTTCAACATTCGCAAGATCATTTCTCAGTTTCTCAATGTTGTTCGTTTCATCCGTCCCCAAGTTGCCTTTGTTTTCCCACCCTCCCACCCTTTTTTCTGCAAGGACTCATATATTTTAATCAAGTATCCATTTATTCATGTGAAGTCTCTCCATTCTTTTCCGTCAATGTTCTTATCCGGTGATTCTCAGGAAGATACTAACGGAGCTTCAAGTCTATTATTCTTTGTCTCTTTTCTTCTCTGGTGGATTAATTTCAAGCTTCGGTGTTGATTATATCTCTTCCTTTTGTTTCACATATCTTCCCATGTGAATTTCGTATCCCGGGCTCTCTTATTTAGTCACCTCTCCCAGTTCATATCCGGAGTGTTAAAGATATCTCAGAAGATTTGTGTTTCCATTCTTAATCCCTCAAGCTATTTGGAGATTGTTATCTCATTCAAGTCATTTAATTCAACCGGTGCAATCCCCCCTTTTCAATCAATCCTTCAACGATGTTTCTTTCGAGTGGGCCCTAACCCACAGGTCTTTTCCCAGGATCTTACCCGACTCTTTTAATTTTCCTGGAGCCATTCCAAAATTCTTTTCAAAGTTTGATGTAAGTATGAATCTCATCAGTTAGATGTTTTCCAAGATCAATTTCAAATTATTTTTTAGTGTTGGCTCAACCTTTTTGTTTTTCATTCTCCTGGAGTATCTCAACAATTCATGATGGTTCTCATCTTCATTCTCAACATCTGAAGACCGAAGAAGGATTTCTCCTAAATCTTAGTCCATTCTCTTGAAGATTCATGGTTCTCTTAAATTCTTTTCACCCATCCGGAGCAATTCAGGAGTCTTTTTTCAGTTTGATTCTTCGGAGCCATCATCTCAGAATTTTTCATTCCAACCTTCAACTCTTGTTCTCCAAATCTAACCGGTGCATCATTCAAGTATTCTCTAATCAGCTCGCTATCTATTCATTCACTTGTATCTAAATTCTCTCAAGCATCTTCGTTCATTTTCCAATTCTTCCTGGTGATGTGTTCATTTTCTTCGTTTGTTATTTTAATCCTTACGGTGGTTCGTCCAACATCCCTCTTCCGTTGTTATCATACCAATTCATTCGCTCTTTCCAAATCCTACCGGTGGTTCATGGAAGACCTTCCCAAGTTGCGCTATTTCTCTCTTCAATCTTTTCAAGAAGAATAAGTAGTATGCAAAATCCGTTGCTTGTCATCAATTTATATTGGTGAAGGATACACATAACATAATCCTTATTCTTGTTTCATCCAAGTGATTAATTCCTCTTCCGGAGTTCCAAGTTTTTTGCATTATCTCGTTGCGAAGCTCCATCTAAATCATTGCAAGGCTTCACCTTGTGTTTTCAACTTGTCTTTCTTTTTTTTATCATCCTTTTATTACCGTAGTTCTCCATGGAGGCTCTACATGGTGGTTCGTCAAGGATTCCTTTCATTCTTCAATTGTTCTTCAAGATTTCTCTCGAAGTTATGACCCGCCAAGCTATACTCTAAAATAAACATGGTGCTCAACACATGTTTTGTTTTGAGGAGCTCAAGTATTCTTCATCTTGCATTCCAAAGTGCAATTCTTTCTACCTTATCTTTTGAGGTGGTGTGATGTCACTCTTGACAATTTCCATTCATGTTTCTCGATTCACATGTTGTCAAGAATGAGGTATTTTAAACCCATCATTTTCTTCCTTGGAGTTATCTTGGTAAAAATTTCACCTAAAAGCCTTCCCGAAGGAATGTTGCTAATTGTGGTGCTTATCAATGACCCAAGTTCTCCAATGATCCTCTTGGTGAAAGAAGTTTCTCTTATCTTCATTGATCTCAACCAATCAATTGTTTCTATTAGTGGCGGGTTGTCACCTCATCATTTTGAGATGTTTGCCATAAGCCCATAATAAGCTTGTGTTTTTCGTTGTTGATTTTCCAACAACTCCGTTCTATTCTTCTTTGCAAGGATGCTTTCCAAGTTCATTTGTGGCAGAAGATTTCATTTTCTTCTCCGTCCCTTTATCCCAACAATCTAGCTCCTATTCTTTCGTTCCGGGGGCATTGTGATGTTGCTCTCTTCAACCATCATCTCATTTTGTCAAGATCATGTTATTTTCTTGCTTACCCATTTAACCGGAGTGTTGTGTTCTCATTTAAGTTCTTTCATCTTATCAAGTTTTGCCTCTCTATTCAACCTGAAGCTGTCTGAAATCCTTCTTACTCATTGTGCCATTCTTTCAATAGTTCTGGAGGTAGTGTGTTGTTCATTTCATCAAGTATCATCCCATCTTCTCAAGTTCATGTTCTATTCCTTCCATGTTCAACCAGAGTGGTTTCGAATTCCTTCTTGTCCATTGTACTCGTCATTCATAGCTTTGCAACGTCAAAGGTTCACATGGGGTTCCTTGTTTCTATTTTCTACCGCAGTGCTCTCAGTTTTGTTCAACTCCGTTATGTTCTTTCTTTCAACTTTTCAACCTCTCGAGGTTCATTGGTTTCACTCGTTTGTCAAAAAAGCAACTTCGTTTACCTCTTATCTTTCTCTTCCTTTTCTCTCCGGTGCCATCCTAGATCTCGGGAAGAGATTCTCTCGTAGTGGTGGAGTGTTGTAACGCCCCGGATGTAACTTTCCATAATTGTAACTCCAACTCTTGCCTTTTCCGGAGATGTGATACGATATTTCCTCCGTGGTAGGGTTTTTGTCTTTTGTTTGGCATTTTGTTCATGTCATGCATCTCATAGCATCATGCGCATTGCATCTGCATGTTTTCATAAAGCTTGCATCCGCTCGTAGTTGCCGCTCCTCGCTTCCCTCCGTTGCGTTTGTTGACCCTTTCGAGACCAACTGTGTTTTCGGTTCCCTCTTGTCAAACCACCTAACCTCTCTCAGACCCCCTCGTGTGCGCGTCCGAAACCTCCCCCGAACCCGACCCGAGCAGTCGTCACCGTTGGATCCAGATCATCCCCCAAACATCCCGAAAACATCTCCATTTTCTTATTTGGTCTCCCTAGCCTATTTATCCGGGACCGTACGATTAAGATCGGAGGAACCAAATGCCCCTATCCAAAAATCCATTTGCTATATATATTATGACCAAACCCTAAAATCTAGGAGATGTCTGTAACGCCCCGGATACAACTTTCCATATTCGTAACTCCAACTCTTGCCTTTTTCCGGAGATGTGATATGATATTTCCTTCATGGTTGGGTTTTTGTCTTTTGTTTTGCATTTTATTCTTGTCATGCATTTCATCATCGCATCATTTGCACTGCATCGGCACTCGTTGCCATCATTATTTTTTTAACTTGCATCCGCTCGTAGTTGCCGCGTCCCCCCTTGCTTTTGTTGACCGCCCCGAAACCAACCGCGTTTTCATTTCCCTTTTGTCCGACCACCTAACCTCTCTTGCCAGCTCGCAGCCCCCTCACGAGCGCGTCCGAAACTCCCCTGAACCCGACCCGCTCTATCGAGATCGTTGGATCAGGATCATCCCCAAACATCTCGGAAGCATCCCCATTTTCTTATTTGGACCCCCTAGCCTATTTTTCTCGATCGT
>NC_041381.1:634191734-634221819 GCF_002162155.2 Triticum dicoccoides
TTACTATATAAATAGAGCAACCCTAATTTTTAGGAGAGTTGTCCCATCAATCCCTCCCCGCCGCCACTCCTTGTCCTCCTTGGGATCCCTCCCGATCCACCCATTCCACCAACCAGAGACTTCCCTGCTCGATCCCAAGGGGATCACGAGCAGCTCATCCCTACCGTCGCCCAACCTCAGCAAAGCCGCGCCTCCTCGCAACCCGCCGGTGACCGGACCTCGCCGGAGATGAGTTTCCCGCCCTGACCCTGCCTTCTCTTGCGCCTCCTCCTCCCCGTCACGTTTCCCCCTTCTCTCTCTCATGCCTCTGCCTCTCTCTCACAGGGAACCATGTTGGGGCCATGGAGAAATTGCAGCATCGCCACCCTTGGGGTTCGTCGCTGACGGCCATCCCCGTCGTTCCCGTGCGGAACCTCTCCACCTAGGCCACGTACCCGACCGGACTGCTCGACCTCTTCCCCCTGCGCCTCAAGTTCCTCCCGCCGCGCCATGAAGCTCGATGCCTGCAGCCGGTCATGATCCTCGCCGGGAACCGCAACCCCCGCCTCGGATCCGTCGGCTTCGTCCCATTTTGGGTCTTCCCCGCCTCAAGCTGCGTCGCCCTCGCCGGAGAGCGCGCCAAGTCCTGCTGCGGGTGCTCCCCTGTTTCTCTGCTCAAACTGCTGCTGCCTGCTTCGCTTCGAACCGCCTCTGCCTCAAAGCCACGCCAGCGCGTTGACCAGCGCGCCTCCAGATCCGCGCCAAGGCCCAGCATCGCCAGCAGCCTCCCAGATCCAGCGCGCCCGACCAGCCCCGCCGGCCTGCTCCACCGCGCCCTCCCGCGAGCCGCCTTCCTGATTCGGCCTCAAGGACCATGGGTGAGCAGCCCCCTCCAGATCCCCCCCTCCTATACACTATTGGGCTAATCAGATTCGGCCCATGCATGTTTTTCCCCCGTCTGCGATTTTAGCATTATCCACCTAGAGTTCATGCATTTAATAACTCACATATGGTGCATCTTATGTAAATAATTTATATATGTAAAATGCTTAGAATTTTGTGTAGATTAATAATATGTCACTTTGATCCATGTTTAAAATGTCTAAATTGATGTTTGCATTTGTTTTGCACAATGCCATGTTAAAATGCTTTATTTCATAACTAAATAACCGTAACTCTGTTTTAAATAAACTTTATATGTAAATGGGGTGGAAAAAATGCCTAGTTTAACGTGGTGGACTTTATTTTCCTGTTTAACAACCTTAAAATATGGTTTAGGGCAGAACAGTACCGAATTCATAAATATGCATATGAGGTTTTTTCGGAATTGTTGTTTGTTGTTCTGGCCTCATTTAAACTTGCCTAAATAGTTAGTTTTCATCATCCTTCACCTCTTGCCATGTTTAACAACATTTAATATTGTTGTGTACCTAAACGAGAGTGAACTAAATACTTGCATGTGGTGTTTTGTCAATATGCAACTCATTGCATATTGAGCTCCACTTAAATTGCAGTCTTGTTTGTTGCACTTTGCCATGCCATGCCTCATTAAACCGGACATGTATCATACTTGATTGTGCATCATGCCATGTTTATGTGATGGTTGTTTACCATGTTGTTTGCTTCTTTCCGGTTTGCTTCTCTCGTTAGCTTCGGTTTCGTTCCGGAGTTGTGAGGATTCGTTCGACTATGTCTGTTTGTCTTCTTCATGGACTTGTTCTTCTTCCTTGTGGGATTTCAAGCAAGATGACCGCTACCCTGGATCTCACTACTATCATTGCTATGCTAGTTGCTTCGTTCTACCACTATGCTGCGCTACCTATCATTTGTTCCTCAAGCCTCCCAAATTGCCATGTCAGCCTCTAACCTTTTTCACCCTTCCTAGCAAACCGTTGCTTGGCTATGTTACCGCTTTTGCTCAGCCCCTCTTATAGCATTATTAGTTGCAGGTGAAGTTGAAGATTGCTCCATGGTGGACAGGATTATGTTGGGATATCACAATATCTCTTATTTAATTAATGCATATATATACTTGGTAAAGGGTGGAAGACTCGGCCTTATGCCTGGTGTTTTGTTCCACTCTTGCCGCCCCTAGTTTTCGTCATACCGGTGTTATGTTCCCGGATTTTGCGTTCCTTACGCGGTTGGGTGATTTATGGGACCCCCTTGACAGTTCGCTTTGAATAAAACTCCTCTAACAAGGCCCAACCTTGGTTTTACCATTTTCCTCACCTAGCCCTTTTTCCCTTGGGTTTCCGGAGCCCGAGGGTCATCTTTATTTTATCCCCCCCCCCCCGGGCCAGTGCTTGTCTAAGTGTTGGTCCGAACCGAGCCACCTGCGGGGCCCCCTCGGGGAAACTCGAGGTCTGGTTTTACTCATAGCCTGTCTCATCCAGTGTTGCCCTGAGAACGAGATATGTGCAGCTCCTATCGGGATTGTCGGCGCATCGGGCGGTCTTGCTGGTCTTGTTTTACCATTGTCGAAATGTCTTGTAAATCGGGATTCCGAGTCTGATTGGGTGTTCCTGGGAGAAGGTATATCCTTCGTTGATCGCGAGAGCTTATCATGGGCTAAGTTGGGACACCCCTTCAGGGTATAAACTTTCGAAAGCCGTGCCCGCGGTTATGGGCAGATGGGAATTTGTTAATGTCCGGTTGTAGATAACTTGACACCAGATCCGAATTAAAACGCATCAACCGCGTGTGTAGCCGTGATGGTCTCTTTTCGGCGGAGTCCGGGAAGTGAACACGATTTTGGGTTATGTTTGACGTAAGTAGGAGTTCAGGATCACCTCTTGATCATTACTAGTTGACGACCGTTCATTTGCTTCTCTTCTCGCTCTTATTTGCGTATGTTAGCCACCATCCTTGCCTAGTCGCTGATGCAACCTCACCACTTTACCCCTTCCTTTCCCATTAAGCTTTGCTAGTCTTGATACCCATGGTAATGGGATTGCTGAGTCCTCGTGGCTCACAGATTACTACAATAACAGTTGCAGGTACAGGTTATGCGATGATCATGACGCGAGAGCGATGTTTACTTGTTTTGGAGTTCTTCTTCTGCTTCTTCTTCGATCAGGGGATAGGTTCCAGGTCGGCAGCCTGGGCTAGCAGGGTGGATGTCGTTTGAGTTTCTGTTTGTGTTTCATCCGTAGTCGGATGATGCTCTTATGTATTGTGATGTTGTATTCATGTGGCATTGTATGCCTTTTGTATGTATCCCCATCTATTATGTGATGTTGATGTAATGATATCCACCTTGCAAAAGCGTTTCAATATGCGGGTCTATCCTTGGTGGGACCTTCGAGTTCCTTTTGGATAGTTTCGCATATTGGGCGTGACAATGTCCCATCCATTCCATCGCTGCGCCGCCACTCCACCGGGTCTCTCCTTCCACCTCAGGATCTTCCTAGATCCATCTCGCAGACACCCACAGTCCAGTCGTCTCCCCTCGATCCCCATCTCACCAGTCTCCTCCTGATCCAAAACCCACCAACATGCGCCTCCTTTCTTCCTCGTTTTCCCCAGCCGGCCAATCCCCGAGCTCCTCTGCTCGAGCACCAGCGCCTGGATCTCCGCCTCCTCGCGCCCGACCGTCCAGGAAGCAGCAGCGCCGCTCGACATCGTCACCAGGCCGCGGTTGCGCATCTCCTCCCGTTCCTCGGAGCCCCGAGCCTCCCCGTGCTCCTCCACCTCGCCTCGTCATCCCGTGACCGGCCTCGCTGCCAGCGACCACGGCAAGGACCGGCCTCGTCCCGCTCCTCTCCTCCCATGTCTCTCCCTTCCTCCCCGTGCTTCCCTCTGTTCCTCACGTCTCTCTCTCTCTCTGTGTGCGTTGCAGCAGCATCCTCCATGCCATGGAGCTCCAAGTCCGCCGGCCTGCCTCTGCTTTGATCTGGCAGGGAACGGGACCCCGGTGACCTCCCGCGACCAGATCCAGCCTCCCAAACGCCCTGCTTCCCCGGCTTCGAGCGCGTTGACCATGCCCTCCCCGTGGTGCACCTGGCCTGCCTCCGCGCCAAGTCCCGCTCGCCCGCGCCGAGCGTTGACCGCGCCCCGCCTACTTCCCCTTCGGCCTCCAAGGCCAGCTCAAGCCGGCCCAAGCCAGATCCGGCTTGCCCTGCCTCCTCCATCGAACTGGGCCTTGCCCCATGGGTGAGCAACCCCCCCAGCTCTGTCCAGATTCGGCCCATGTATTTTTTTTCATGCGCTGCGAATTTTACCAATTATCCAGAGGCTGCCTGTTTTACACAAAACCCCTTGCACTTCATGCATTTAATTACTCACAAACCATGCATCATTTGTTAATAATTTATATATGTAAAGTTCTTAGAATTTCATCTAGTTTCATATTTTCCAACTCTCATCCATGTTTAAAATGCTTAGAATGTTGTTTGTTTAAATTTGCTTAAATAACATGCTAAAATGATTTATTTCATAACTAAATAACTGTAGCTCCACTTTTAATAAACTTCATATGTAATTAGGGTAGAAAATGCCTAGTTTAACATGGTGCACTTTGTTTTACTGTTTAACAACTTTAAAATTGTGTATAGGGCAGAACAGTAGCAAATTCATAAATTGCATATGAGGATTTTCCGGAATTGTTGGTTGTTGTTTCCGGCCTCATTTAAACTTGCCTAAGCAGTTAGTTTACTTATGATTCACCCCTTGCCATGTTTAATAACATTTAATATTGTTGGGTACAAAACCGAGAGAGAACTAAATAACTTGAATGTGGTGTTTTGTCAATATGCAACTCGTTGCATATTGAGCTCCACTTAATTTGTAGTGTTGTTTGTTGCACTTTGCCGTGCCATGCCATGCATCTTTAAACCGGACATGCACCATGCTGGATTGTGCATCATGCCATGTTTATGTGATGGTTGTTTACCATGTTGTTTGCTTCTTTCTGGTTTGCTTCTCTCGTTAGCTTCGGTTTCGTTCCGGAGTTGTGAGAATTCGTTCGACTTCATCCGTTTGTCTTCTTCATGGACTCTTTCTTCTTCCTAGCGGGATTTTAGGCAAGATGACCGCTACCGTGGATCTCACTACTATCATTGCTATGCTAGTTGCTTCGTTCTATCGCTATGTTGCGCTACCTATCACTTGCTCTTCAAGCCTCCCAAATTGCCATGTCAGCCTCTAACCTTTTCACCCTTCCTAGCAAACCATTGCTTGGCTATGTTACCGCTTTTGCTCAGCCCCTCTTATAGCGTTGTTAGTTGTAGGTGAAGTTGAAGATTGCCCCATGATGGACAGAATTATGTTGTGATATCAAAAGATCTCTTATTTTAATTAAAGCATCTATATACTTGGTAAAGGGTGGAAGACTCGGCCTTATGCCTAGTGTTTTGTTCCACTCTTGCTGCCCTAGTTTCCGTCATATCGGTATTATGTTCCCAGATTTTGCGTTCCTTATGCGGTTGGGTGATTTATGGGACCCCCTTGACAGTTCGCTTTGAATAAAACTCCTCCAGCAAGGCCCAACCTTGGTTTTACCATTTGCCTCACCTAGCCCTTTTTCCCTTGGGTTTCCGGAGCCCGCGGGTCATCTTTATTTTAGCCCCCCTGGGCCAGTGCTTCTCTAAGTGCTGGTCCAAACCAGAGCCCTTTGCAGCGCCCCCTCAGGGAAACTTGAGGTCTGGTTTTAGTTGTACGGATTGCTCATCCGGTGTTGCCCTGAGAACGAGATATGTGCAGCTCCTATCGGGATTGTCGGTGCATCGGGCGGTCTTGCTGGTCTTGTTTTACCATTATCGAAATTTCTTGTAAACCGGGATTCCGAGACTGATCGGGTCTTCCTGGGAGAAGGAATATCCTTTGTTGACCGTGAGAGCTTGTGATGGGCTAAGTTGAGACACCCCTGCAGGGTATAAACTTTTGAGAGCCGTGCCCGCGATTATGTGGGAGATGGGAATTTGTTAATGTCCAGTTGTAGATAACTCGACACCAGATCTGAATTAAAACGCATCAACCGCGTGTGTAACCGTGATGGTCTCTTTTCGGTGGTGTCCGGGAAGTGAACACGGTTTTGGGTCATGTTTGATGTAAGTAGGAGTTCAGGATCACTTCTTGGTCATTGCTAGCTTCACGACCGTTCCGTTGCTTCTCTTCTCGCTCTTATTTGCGTATGTTAGCCACCATACTTTGCTTAGCCGCTGGTGCAACCTCACCACTTATCCATTCCTTTACACATTAAGCTTTGCTAGTCTTGATACCCATGGTAATGGGATTGCTGAGTCCTCGTGGCTCACAATTACTACAACAACAGTTGCAGGTACAAGTTATGCGATGATCATGACGCGAGAGCGATGTTTGCTTGTTTTGGAGTTCTCCTCCTGCTTCTTCTTTGATCAGGGGATAGGTTCCAGGTCGGCGGCCTGGGCTAGCAGGGTGGATGTCGTTTGAGCGTTTGTTTGTGTTTCATCCGTAGTCGGATGTTGATCTTATGGATGATGTATTGTTGTATTCGTCTGGCATTGTATGCCTTATGTATGTATCCCTATCTATTATGTAATGTTGATGTAATGATATCCACCTTGCAAAAGCGTCTTCAAGATGCACTTCTATCCTTGGTGGGACCTTCGAGTTCCTTTAGGATAGGGTCGCATCTTGGGCGTGACATGATCGTGCAAGCCTCAAAGAGTCTCATGATCAACTCCAAGTGAAGCTAACCAAGGAGAAAGCCAAGTTTTCTCATATGGTTTTAGTTGATAATGCAAATGCTACTAACCCGTGTTCTAAGCATGTGCATCTTGTGGAGGAGAATGCCAAGTTTAAGGCGCAACTTGAGAAAGGCCTTGTGTCGTGCATACACGGAGAGAAGAACCTCAACGACCTTTTGAGCAATCAAAAGGAGGTTGTGGCCAAAGAGGGGATTGGGTTTGCACCCAAGTCCAAGAAGAAGAAGAAGAAGAAGAAGAAGAATGACAAGACCACACAACCTCCTCCTCTAAAGCAAACCTTTGTGAAGGAGGGAGAGGGTACTCCTAATTAGCAGAACAACAACACGAATGGTGGCAGTGTCAAGAAGGGCAATTCCACTCCTTCCAATAAGACCGACGATTTTATCTCTTCTTATGTGTTATGTCGTGCTAGTGATGGGCATGTTTATGCCAAATTTGTTGGTTCTTCTTATGATTACATTGAATGGTCTATTTGGGTTACTAAGACCCTTGTTTATAACATCAAAGGACCCATTACAAAATGGGTACCTAAAACCAAGGATTGATCTATTGTAGGTGTTTGCTTCCGGTGGGGGATCATGGTTGCTCGATAGTGGAGCCACAAATCATATGACCGGAAGCAAGGACTTGGTGGTCGACGTACATAAAGTTTCATCTATTCCCACCAATGTAGAATGGGGTGATGCTTAATCTTATAAGGTATTGGGGCTTGGAAAGGTTGTCATTTCTCATGATCTCACGATTGAGAAAGTCATGCTTGTTGAGTCCCTTGCATACAACTTACTTTCCGTTTGTCAACTTGCACTCATGGGCTTTCCCACTTTCTTTGATATTGATACCGTGGCCCTCTTGTGGATCAAGACTCTTAAAGTAGCCTTTGTTGGGCATGTCAAGAATGGTCTTTATGTGATTAACTTTTTGGAGCGACCCACTAAGACCGTGACATGCCTAATGGCTAAAGTTGACATGGGATGGCTTTGGCATCGCTGTTTAGCCCATGTCAATATGAGATCTTTGCAAAGTCTTATCAAGGGGCACCATGTCCATGGACTAACAAATGTTAGTTTTGCCAAAGATCGTGCTTGCTGTGCTTGTATCAAAGAGATACATGAGAAGGCTCACCCTCCTAGGACTATCATATACTCGAAGAGGCCCTTGGAGCTCCTTCACTTGGGTATCTCTGGACCTCCATCCTTTGATAGTCTTGGGGGTAGAAAGTATTGCTTGGTGATTGTGGATGATTATTCATGATACACTTGGGTATATTTCTTCAAGAGGAAGAGTGAGACTCAAAAAACCGTCATCGACTTTGCAAATGAAGCTCAATGTCAACACAATGCAAAGATCTTGACAATAAGAAGTGACAACGGCACCGAGTTCAAGAACTACACCTTGGATGAGTTCCTTAGTGATGAGGGGATCAAGCATCAATATTCCGCACCTTACAGTCCTCAACAAAATGGTGTAGCAGAGAGGAAGAACCGGACGTTGATGGACGAGGCAAGGACTATGATGGCGGAGTTCAAGTCTCCCTAGAACTTTTGGGCCGAAGCCATCAACACCGCTTGTCATGCATCCAATCAGCTCTATCTCCGCAAAGGCTTGAACAAGACTCCATATGAGATAGTCACAGGTAACAAGGCCAACCTCAAGTACTTCCGGGTGTTTGGTTGTAAGTGTTTCATTCTTTAGAAAGGTGTTTGTTTGACTAAATTTGAGGTTAGAGCTCATGAGGGAATATTTGTTGGTTATGATACAAACTCTCATGCTTACTGTGTCCTCAACAAGTCCACTGGACTCATTAAGGAGACGTGTAACATGGAGTTTGATGAGAATAACGGCTCCCAACTGGAGCAAAGTGGTACTTGTGATGTAGGTGATGAAATTCCTCCCCAAGCTATAAGAAGAATGGGTGTTGGTCATATCCTAAACATAGAGGAACCCCTTGTGGACGAAGGAGAAGGACAATGTTCCACTCAAGTGGAACCATCACCAACCCAAGACCCACACGCTTCCGAAGAACAAAGTGAAGACCCTCAACCAAGTGAACAAGATCAAGGGCAAGATCAATCTCAAGATGGTGGTGAACCACCAAGTGATGCCCAAGGTCAAGTTCTCCCTCCCGAGCAAGTTCAAGATCAAGAGTAAGCTCAAGATCAAGAACAGGCTCAAGACGACGCTCAAGATGATCACGTTACCGCTCCTCAACTCTCTCTTGAGGAGGAATTGGAGCGTCATGCCACCAAAATTCCATCCAAGCTCACTACCAAAGATCATCTCATGAAGAATGTGCTTGGAAGTTAAGAAAGGGGGTAAGCACTTGTAGACAATTAGCAAACTATTGTGAACATCACGCGTTTGTTTCTTGTGTTGAACCCCAAAAGGTCTATGAGGCGCTCGAGGATCCGGATTGGCTCAATGCCATGCATGAAGAACTCAACACTTCGAGCACAACAAGGTGTGGAGATTGGTGCCAAGGCCAACGGGGAACCATAATGTCATTGGAACCAAGTGGATATTCAAGAACAAGCAAGATGCTCATGGGATTATCATTCACAACAAGGCTCGTTTGATAGCACAAGGCTACTCCCATGTCGAGGGTATCGACTATGGTGAAACCTTTGCTCTCGTTGCTCGCCTTGAATCTATTTGTTTGTTGATTGCTTATGCTTCTCATCATAACTTCAAGTTGCAACAAATGGATGTGAAGAGTGCTTTTCTTAATGGTCCTATTAATGAGTTGGTGTATGTCAAACAACCCCCGGGGTTTGAGCATCCCAAGTTCCCCAATCATGTGTACCAACTCGGTAAGGCACTCTATGGCCTTAAACAAGCCCCACGTGCGTGGTATGAGCACCTTACCAAGTTGTTGCAAGATCGTGGGTTTGAAATTGGGAAAATTAACCCCACTCTTTTTACTAAGAAGGTCAAAGGGGAGTTGTTTCTATGACAACTATATGTTGATGATATTAGCTTTGGTTCTCCTAACAAAGCTTTCAATGAGGAGTTTACCGCTCTCATGACCTCGAAGTTAAGGATGTACATGAAGGGGGAGTTGAAGTTCTTTCTCGGGTTCAAAATCAAACAAAGAAGAGAAGGAACCTTCATCAACCAAGCCAAATACACTCAATACATGCTCAAGAGATTCAAGCTAAGTGATGTCAAGCTGGCTTCCACTCCAATGCTCGTCAAATGGCAGCTTGACATTGATCCCAATGGTAAAGCGGTGGATAAAATGGTATATCATTCCATGATTGGCTCCTTGCTTTACCTTTGTGCATCTAGACCTGATATCATGTTGAGTGTGGGAATTTGTGCATGGTTTCAAGTCGCACCTAAGGAAAGCCACTATGTGGCAGTCAAGCGAATCTTTTGATATTTGGCTCATACCCCAAACTTTGGCTTATGGTACCCAAGAGGAGCTAACTTCAACCTTTTGGGCTATTCGGACTCGGATTGGACGGGAGACAAAGTGGATAGGAAGTCAACTTCCGGAGGGTGCCAATTTCTTGGTTGCTCTTTGGTGAGTTGGTCTTCTAAGAAGCAAAGTTGTATGTCTTCTTGTCCACCGAAGCGGAGTATGTGGCCGCCGGTAGTTGTTGTGCTCAACTTCTATGGATGAGGCAAACTTTAAAGGATTACGGTGTCATTTGTGACAAAGTGCCTCTTTGGTGTGACAATGGAAGTGACATCAAGATTTCTCTCAACCTGGTGCAACACTTCAAGATGAAGCATATTGAGATTCAGTATCTCTTCATCCGGGATCACATTAGGCGAGAGGAGATCGAGCTCAAATATGTCAACACTCATGATAACCTTGCAGATATTTTCATGAATCCCTTGGATGAAGCAAGATTCCATGAGTTAAGGCATGAGCTAAATATCATTGATTTGAGCAATGTGGCTCGAACCTTTGCACACCCCACCATACTCTTCTTGATGTCTTGTTTAGGTGTAGGCATGGATATAGGGGGAGTGTTGTTCTCTCAATGAACTCTTCTTCCCCCCATTATGCATAAATTGACCACGTCTTTCACATTGACCATTTTTATGGTACTTGTGCTTCAAAGATGAGTTTTGGTCATGGGCCCAAGGTTAAAATCTTCGCGGTGCCATACCACTTGACTCAAACATAGGAGGCCCCGGCCACCGCCCTCTCTTTGAGAGTCCTATGTTTTTGTTTCTTGTCCTCTCGTGGGTGGTTTTTTTACCTTTGTGTTTCATTTGTTGCTCCCTCTCCTCGTCATTGCTTGAGCTAAGACATTTTCATGTCTAGTGTTTGGGTGTTTCGCTGGGCGGTACTACCGCTAGGGGCGGCCGGTACTACCGCTGACTTACATCAAGCGGTACTACTGCCACCCGAGCGGTACTACCGCTCCGAGGCGGAACTGGGGGGTATGTTGGACAGGGGGAGTTTCTTTATCCCCCATACCCATTCACTCGCCCCTCTCAGTTCTCCTCGTGCTCCAGTGACACATTCGCCGCGGGAGGGCTCTGGTGGCCCGCCGTCTCCAGACCGTCCCTCTCCATTTCCTTCGATGGAATTGATCCCCACCCTGTCCTCTTGCCATGGATGTCGGTATTGCCTCTGTTCTTCTTCTCTTTGTGTCTAGGTTTTAGAACTAGTCTTTAGGGGCAATAGTTGTTGCATTTCTCATTTTTTGGCTAACTAGGGAAATTTCCCGTGCGTTGCAACGGGAGATAAAATTCACATACCCATCTGCTCAATGGCAGGGACACCTGGTGCATCATATGGCCAACCATAAAATGGTGCAACATATAGTTTTTGTTAGCCTCTAGGTTTGGGACCCTCATCAAAACTTAAGTGAATTGTCTCTAGCTGACCCCCCAATTCCCTGGTTCTCCATCAATTCGGTTTCTCCAAAAACTTCCAACCGTCAAATTCCAGGTTACTCCATGGTGGCAAATCGGAGCACGGATCGATTGTGATGCTGCTCTATCCGGAAGACCATGTCTTCTATCTTATCTTACAAGCTATGGTTATACTAATACAATAATGCCCACATAAGTTCTCTTTAAAACACATAAATAGAAAGTAAATAGAGAAAGAAGAAAGGAAACCATGTGTAAAACATGCGAATGAAAAACATGATTTTTTACAAACGTGTTGTTTGCAATACAGGAGTTGGAATGCCACATCAAAACTAATAGCTCGGCCAAAGTACAGCCAAAAACATGAACCCCACCTGTCATTCAACCATGTCTAACACAAATAGTTTTCAAGGTGCAACCCCATGTACATGTAGCCAAAAAAGAAGCAAGCAGCCATTCTCCACCACATATCCTCTCTCGTAAGTTCCTTTATTCTCTCTCCTCACTCACCTCGGCCAGCTCCGGCTCTAGGATAGACTTTTTTCTCTTTGAGGTATGAGAAGAGCAGCCGGTGGTGGATCGTGTGAGGCCGGCATGTTCTTTGCCAATCTTTATGGCGCATGCATGGAAGGTGTCGCCGCCCCCGACGCAGTCCCATATCCCGACCACGAGCTGCAGCTCCAGCTACGAGAATGCTACCCGACCTCGACTCGGGGTCCTCTACTCCCATCTCAACCTACCGCCACGACCTCGTCCTCCCGTTGTGAGCTCACCGGCAGGCGCTACTGAATAGGCTGAGAGCTCGGGTCTCGCTCCCCTTGTGAATCCAGTTGCCGCAGCCACCTCAGACACATCATCTGCCCGCCTATACGGCTAAGCAACCTCCATCCGGCTAGCTGGTGCCACTGTCGTACTTCGACGCTGCTTCGTGCGGCTCTCCCCCGGCCACTACTGTTAGAGGTCGTGGCCTGTGGGACAGATGAAGGAATCAGGAACAGAACGTTTCAGAACATAGTGAATCATTTTTCACTTAAAAAGGGAGTGCGAGTTGATTACCTAAAATCATAGGGACTATTTTGCAAAAGAGTCGCGACGGTGAACCCGACAGACTCAATCTGTGCTTTATTATTAGGGAAAGAATAAAGGCTTGAGTAGGTTGGAGAAGGCTTCTAGACTAGGTAGATTGATGTTTGGTGGGATATATTTTGAATTTTGCATCCGGCAGTGCCGGATTTGGCCGCGGCAGTAAGGATCCGCCGCCCCCTCCGCCTAGAGTGGTACTACCGCCTGGAGCGGTACTATCGCTTGATGGCTTTAGGCGATACTACCGCTACCCTGTTGTGGTACTACCGCTGGGTGCCAACTTCCTCCTTTTCTTACCAAACCTTGATCTTTGTTGCTCTTTCTGCTGGCTTATGCTCGTTCTCTTGTGTTTTGTCTCGTGTTCTTGTGTTTGGTTCCAGGTGATGGCCCTTCAAAGCAACCGGTCTGTTGTATCAACCCCGGGCATTCTAGTTCAAAGCGCTATCGCACTTCTTAGTATGGGGTTGGTTCATCAAGTGTCCCTCCTCCTTCTCAGCCCAAAAAGACTGTTGCGAACAAGCCCAAGCATAGGAACAAGTCTGTGATAGAGATGACTGCAAAGGAGTTCTGGGAAAGGCACCGGCGCAACCCATATGTGGAAGATCAAGAACCCAGTTTGGTCAACTGCCCGTTCTGGAACCGCTTTCAGTGGGCAATCTATTTTGATGTGATCAAGGGGGCGAAGAAGAATCTCTTTGTCAATGTTCGCTCCATCGATATTGCCTATATGGAGAAGGATCCTGCCTATTTTGGCGAAGCTCTGCAGATGTGTTCTCAGCTGAATACTCGCGGGATCATGGAGTTCAACAAGGGCTTTGATGCGAATTTGGTGGCTCAGTTCTATGCCAAGGTTCATCTAGGCACTGATGTGGAAAGGACCTTGACTTGGATGACTAATGGCAAGCTTCTGTCTGTCAAATGGAAGGCATTTATGGAACTATTTGAGATTGAAGATCAAGGGCTCGAGAACCCGGTTGGTTGTTGTCCTCACTGGAAGACAACCTCTACCACAAGCAAGCTCTCTAGCCGTTCTGCACTGTGAATATTAACCCCGAGACGCAGAAGGAGACGTATGAGCTACCTGCCTACCTGGACATCCTTCATCGCATCTCCAGGGATACTCTTTTCCCACGCATTGGGAACTTGGATATGGTTGACTTGTTTCTCATGGACATGTTACTTTTCTGTCAGCATGAGAAGGAAGAAAACACTGGAGATTCCCTGGATATCTCTCATGTCATGTGGTCTGAGCTTCTCTCCGCTATCTTCGAGCGCAAGTGCCCTATCTATGGTCCGTTTATCATGTTACTTATTGAGATGGCTTGGGAGCACACTTATCCTGGTGTCAAGGTGGAGACTGGCGAGTTGATCACTCATGAGATCAAGTGTCTGAGGAAGAAGGAGAACTGGGGCACTTCGGTTCCGAAGTCTGGGATTCTGCCAGGTGCTGACAAGGGTGAGGCAGAGGCTGATGCTGACGATGATGAGGACTATGTGCCCTCTGGAGCGGAACTCTCATGGGATAAGAAGCTCAAGGCCAAGATGAAGGCTCTATTATGCATGCAGGCCAAGGGTCAGTACAAGGCTCATGTGAACTCCAAGATGTCTCGTCATCACGACAAAGCTATTATGAGGCAGGTTGGTCTTGAGGTTGTGAGTGGCTCCAAGGAGAGGATCACATATGAGGAACCATGGGTCAGTCAGCAGTGCCACTGGAGTGAGTCTGAGGAGGATACTAGAGTTCGCTCTCATCCCATGCTGCAGAGGAGTCTGAGGAGGAGGAACATGACTCGTGACACCTTGGAGTTCTACCACCACTTGGGTCGTAGGTGTCCTCACTGTCTTTTTGGTGTCTCGATGCCAAAGGGGGAGAGAGTGTAGGATTTGCGAGTCTTGTCGAGTCTTGTGTCGCTTTGCTTTCACTCCTTTGAACCTTCGTTGCTTTGGTTTGTTGGTTTGTAGTTGTGTTCGTGTGACACCAGGAGACTATCATATGGTGTGAGACATATGCCCTCAAGATTATCTTATTGTCTAGTATGTTTATTATATTGTGAGCTTATACTATCTTGTGCCCATTATTTCATGCTCACTTACTTTACCTTGACTACATGCTTATTATCACCTATATTGTTGCAAGTTTTGCCTCGTCTATAAAATATAGGGGGAGTGTTGATCCTAGTATGTGTGAAGTGCATTACATACCATATCTATCGAGTGCACACATATAGGGGGCATGTCTATATTTTATAAGATGTTGGGTTTGCTTATGTTCATTTTATATCCTTATGTGCAAATCCCGTATTGTCATCAATCCACCAAAAAGGGGGAGATTGTAACAGCATATTTCTCCATATGTGGTTTTGGTGATTGATGACAATGCTTTTGCGGACTAATCATGTGCATTGAGCATTTCATATATCTCATGTCTAAGCATAAGACGATTCGTTGCCCCTCGGAGCTTTAAGTGAAGACGGTGTAGTCCCTTTCGTTTCGGTTTTGGTGGACTTGAGTCATAGGAGACACCGTACTATCAAGAGGGGGTCTGCATTGGAAAGGCTAGGGTGGAATCAACACGTACACTTCTTATTTGCAACCCCAGCTCCTTTCCTCTCCTTGGAGTTTGTCATTTCTTCGATAGTGGAGGGTGTGAGGGGGGCAGCAGTAGTACCGCCGCCTGTGCGGTAGTACCGCCCGGAGCGGCAGTACCGCTGTTCTACAGCGGTAGTACCGCTTGGGCGCATCGGCGGCAGTACAGTCCTTGTCTAGCACTACTACCACCTCGATTCGAGGGTGCTCTCCTCGTGTCAGATTCAGCAGCAGTAGCAGCGGTAGTACTGCCCGTGGGAGGTAGTACCGTGGTTACCACTGCTACTAGTCTTGCCCAAACACCCTCTCTCCCTCTCATTCCTCCTGTGAGGCCTCTACTCTCAGTCAGCGTGGCAGTACTTCTCGGGGCCATGGTAGTACCGCTGGCACCTGCGGTAGTACCGACCCACCGAGCAGTAGTACTGCTCTGTGCGGGCTGAAAAGGGGGTAACAGTTGGATTGATTCCCCCACTATAAAAGGAGGTCTTCTTCCCCAAGTTGACCTGCCTCTTTTCCCCTAAGCTCCATTGTTGCTCCAAAGCTCATTTTCGCCCGATCTCTCTCCCTAGCCAATCAAACTTGTTGATTCTTTAGGGATTGGTTGAGAAGGCCCAAATCTACACTTCCACCAAGAGAAATTTGATTCCCCCCTCTAATCCCTTGCGTATCTTGTTACTCTTGGGTGTTTGAGCACCCTAGACAGTTGAGGTCACCTCGGAGCCACATTCCATTGTGGTGAAGCTTCGTGGTATTGTTGGGAGCCTCCAATTAAGTTGTGGAGATAGCCCCAACCTTGTTTGTAAAGGTTCGGTCGCCGCCTTCAAGGGCACAAATAGTGGAATCACGACATCTCACATTGTGTGAGGGTGTCAGGAGAATACGGTGGCCCTAGTGGCTTCTTGGGGAGCATTGTACACCGCTCCAACGGAGACGTACTTCCTCTCAAAGGGAAGGAACTTCGGTAACACATCCTCGTCTCCACGGGCTCCGCTATTGGTTATTTCTTACCTTTACTTGTGCAAGCTTATATTGTGTTGTTTCCCTAGCTTGTTTGTGTGCTTGTTGTTGTTGCATCATATAGGGTGTTCACCTAGTTGCACATCTAGACAACCTACTTTGATGCTAAGTTTAATTTGGTCAAGAAAAGCTAAAGATTGTTAGTTGCCTATTCACCCCCGCTGTAGTCAACCATATCGATCCTTTCACTTATGTTAAGAATGAAATTGTTGCTATTGCACCCAAACATGACAGTCCTATTATCTTTTTGAATTCTCTGAACTACACTATATCGGAGAAGTTTACACTTATTTTGGAATACATTGATGGGTTTCTTTCTACCACTACACCTGATGATTTTGATGAATATAATATGCATGTGATTGCTTCTCCTACTTGCAATTATTATGAGACAGGAACCACATCTCCACCTCTTTATGTTTCCAACACGAAAAAATTGCTAGAAATTGCTTATGCTATGTATTGGCCTTTACTGGATGTGCATGAATTGTTCTTCTATGACATGCCGATGCATAGGAAAAGAGTTAGACTTTGTCATTGCTTGATATATGTTGCTTTGTGCTCACTACTAAATGCAAAATCATTGTTAATTAAAATTGGCTTTGATATACCTTGGGATCCAGGTGGATTCATTACTTGAGCACTTTATGCCTAGCTTAATGGCTTTAAAGAAAGTGCTGCCAGGGAGACAACCCAAAAGTTTTAGAGAGTCATTTCTTTCTGTTGAGTGATTTTATAAAGTTCAAAAACAAAAAAATATAGAGGGGAACTTAATAATTTTTTCACAAAAGAGAAGCGATTGGAAGTTATGCATTGGAGAAGTGAGGGTCGACCTTGAACACTTGTGCTCATTCTCATGGAAACAATGTAGATTTTTTCATGAAGATTCTCACAAAAATAATTATCCCCTTGTACAATTCCAATGTATTATAAAAATAATGTGCCAAGATTTGCCTTTAGGATGGGTAGATTGCTTGTTGGTATGTGCGGTGTGGAAATAGAAACTTTGGCTGTAGCACGTGAATTTTCATTTACTGGAATGACAAATGTTTCTGAAACTTTTTGCATAGTCTTGATGTACAAATTTATTTTGTCCTAATGTTTCGGAATTTTTGGAGTACCAGAAGTATGGTAGATGTTCAGATTGCTACAGACTGTCCTGTTTAAGACAGATTCTGTTTTTGATGCATTGTTTTGCTTGTTTTGATGAAACTATCAATTTTTATCGGTTGTATAAGCCATGGAATAGTTATATTACAGTAGCTACAATGCAAAAACAAAATATGAATTGGTTTGCAACAGTACTTAGAGTAGTGATTTGCTTTATTATACTCACGGATCTTACTGAGTTTTTGTTGAGTTTTGTGTGGATGAAGTGATCAAAGATCGAGGAGGTCTCGATATGAGCAGAAGGAGGAGAGGCAAGACCTCAATCTTGGGGATGCCCAAGTCACCCCAAGTAAATATTCAATGAGACTCAAGCGTCTAAGCTTGGGGATGCCCCGGAAGGCATCCCATGTTTCTTCAACAAGTATCGGTATGTTTTCGTCTTTGTTTCGTTCATGTGATATGTGCAAATCTTGGAGCGTCTTTTATGTTTAGCTTCCATTTTTTCTTTTATGCACCATGCTGGTATGAGATAGTCCATGGTTGATTTATAGAATTCTGATTGCACTTCACTTATATCTTTTGAGTATGGCTTTATAGAATGCTTCATGTGCTTCACTTATATCATTTGAAGTTTGGATTGCCTGTTTCTCTTCACATAGAAAACCGTTATTTGTAGAATGCTCTTTTTCTTCACTTATACTTATTAGAGCATGGTCTTTTATAGAAAGAATTGAACTCTCATGCTTCACTTATATCTATTTAGAGAGTCAACATGAATTGGTCATTTGCTTGGTTAGTCATAAAATCCTACATAAAACTTATGGATCGAATATGATATGTTTGATTTCTTGCAATAGTTTTGTGATATAGAGATGATAATATGTGGGAGATACTAGTAAATAGTTGTGGTTATTAAGAATATTGGTGTTAAGGTTTGTGATTCCCGAAGCATGCATGTATAGTCTCTCGTTGTGCCGGGAAGCTGGAGCACAATTTATGCTTGATTGTTTATCTTTGTGTGAAGGTCGGGGGGCGCGATGGTTAACTCCTACCAACCTCCCCCCTAGGAGCATGCGTAGTATTAGTTTGCTTCAGGGCTAATAAACTTTTACAATAAGTATATGAGTTCTTTATGACTAACATGAGTCCATAGATTATACGCACTCTTACCTTTCCGCAATTTGCTAGCCTCTCTTGTGGAAGAGAATATGATTGTTGTGGAGAAGATAAAAAGAGGGAGATAGTCTCACATCAACTAGGCGTATCAACGGGCTATGGAGATGCCCGTCAATAGATATCAATGTGAGTGAGTAGGGATTGCCATGCAATGGATGCACTATAGCTATAAGTGTATGAAAGCTAAAAAAGAAACTAAGTGGGTGTGCATACAACTTGCTTGCTCATGAAGATCTAGGGCGATTTGAGGAAGCCCATCGTTGGAATATGCAAGCGAAGTTCTATAATGAAAATTTTCCACTAGTATATGAAAATGACAAAATAGGAGACTCTCTATCATGAAGATCATGGTGCTACTTTGAAGCACAAGTGTGGAAAGAGGATAATAACATTGCCCCTTCTCTCTTTTTCTCTCATTTTTTTAATTTTTAATTTTTATTTTCTTTTTTGCTTTCCTTTTTTTCTTGGCTTCTTTGGCGTCTTTTTTCATTTTGGATTCTTTGGCCTCTTTTTTTTATTTCCTCGCATGGGACAATGCTCTAATAGCGATGATCATCACACTTCTATTTGCTTACAATTTGAAAAATTAAAACTCGATGCTTAGAACAAAATATGACTCTATGTGAATGCCTCTGGCGGTGTACCGGGATGTGCAATGAATCAAGAGTGACATGTATGAAAGAATTATGAAAGGTGGATTTGTGACAAATATGATGTCAACTACATGATCATGGAAAGCAATATGACAATGATGAAGCATGTCATAATAAACGGAATGGTGGAAAGTTGCATGGCAATATATCTCGGAATGGCTATGGAAATACCATAATAGGTAGGTATGGTGGCTGTTTTGAGGAATGTATAGGGTGGGTGTATGGTACCGGCGAGAGTTGCGCGACACAAGAGAGGCTAGCAATGGTGGAAGGGTGAGAGTGTGTATAATCCATGGACTCAACATTAGTCATAAATAACTCACATACTTATTGCAAAAGTCTATTAGTTATCGAAACGAAGTACTACGCGCATGCTCCTAGGGGATAGATTGGTAGGAAAAGACCATCGCTCGTCCCCGACCGCCACTCATAAGGAAGACAATCAATAAATACTTCATGCTATGGGAATCACAAACCTCAACACAAGTATTTCTCAAATTCACAATTACTCCAGTAGCATGTCTCTAATATCACCATCTTCATATCTCAAAACAATCATAAAGAATCAAACTTCTCATAGTATTCAATACACTTTATATGAAAGTTTTTATTATATCCCTCTTGGATGCTTATCATATTAGGACCAACTTTATAACCAAAGCAAATTACCATGCTTTTCTAAAACACTCTCAAAATAATATAAGTGAAGCATGAGATTTCATCAATTTCTATCAAATAAAGCCACCGCCGTTCTCTAAAAAGATATAAGTGAAGTACTAGAGCAATATTGCCTAGCTCAAAAGATATAAGTGAAGCACATAGAGTATTCTAATAAATCACGATTCATGCGTGTCTCTCCCAAAAGGTGTATACAACAAACATGATTGTGGCAAACTAAAAAGCAAAGACTCAAATCATACAAGACGCTCCAAGCAAAACACATATCATGTGGTGAATAAAAATATAGCCTCAAGTAAAGTTATCGATAGACGAAGACGAAAGAGGGGATACCTTCCGGGGCATCCCCGAGCTTAGGCTTTTGGTTGTCCTTGAATATTACCTTGGGGTGCCTTGGGCATCCCCAAGCTTAGTATCTTGCCATTCCATAGTCCATCAAATCCTTACCCAAAACTTGAAAACTTCAGAACACAAAACTCAATAGAAAATCTTATAAGCTCCGTTAGTATAAGAAAATAAATCACCACTTTAAGGTACTGTTGCAAAGTCATTCTTTATTTATATTGGTGTAATATCTACTGTATTCGAACTTTTCCATGGTTCATACCCCCCAATACTACCCATAGATCCAGCAAAATAAGCAAACAACACAAAGAAAACAGAATCTGTCAAGAACAGAAAAGTCTGTAGCAATCTGTAACTCTTGAATACTTCTCTAACTCCAAAAATTCTGAAATATTAGGACAACCTGAGAAGTTTGTGCACCAATCCATAGCAAAAATAATCAGCTCAAAAGAATGTTTCAATAAAATTCTGGAAATTATTTACTAGGTGCAAAAGTTTCTGTTTTTCAGCGGGATCAACTCAACTATCACCGTAAGCTATCCTAAAGGTTTAACTTGGCACAAACACTAATTAAAACACAAAACCACATCTAAACAAAGTCTAGATGAATTATTTATTACTAAATAGGAAGAAAAGGCAGATAACAAAAATAAAATTGGGTTGCCTCCCAACTAGCGCTATCGTTTAACGCCCTTAGCTAGGCATAAAACACGAATAGATCTAGGTATTGTCATCTTTGGTATGCAATCCATAAGTGGCTCTCATAATAGATTCATATGGCAATTTAATTTTCTTCCTAGGAAAGTGTTCCATGCCCTTCCTTAACGGAAATTGGAATCTAATGTTTCCTTCTTTCATATCAATAATCGCACCAATCATTCTAAGGAAAGGTCTACCAAGAATGATAGGACATGTAGGATTGCAATCTATACCAAGAACAATGAAATCTACATGCACATAATTCCTATTTGCAATAATAAGAACATCATTAATCCTTCCCATAGGTTTCTTAATAGTAGGATCCACAAGATGCAAATTTAAAGAACAATCATCAAATTCACGGAAACCTAACACATCACATAAAGCTTTTGGAATCGTAGGAACTCTAGCACCCAAATCACACAAATCATGGCACTCATAATCTTTAATCTTAATCTTAATAGTAGGTTCCCACTCATCATAAATTTTCCTAGGGATAGAAACTTCCAATTCAAGCTTTTCGATTGCGTCATAGCATTAACAATATGTTTAGTAAAAGATGTGTTTTGATTATAAGCATGAGGAGAATTCAACATGGATTGCAACCAGGAAACACAATCTATTAAAGAAAAATTATCATAATTAAATTCCTTGAAATCCAAAAGAGTGGGTTCATTGCTACTTAAAGTCTTGACCTCTCCAATCCCACTTTTATCAATTTTTGCATCCAGATCTAAAAACTCCGAATCATTGGGATGCCTTCTAACTAAAGTTGACTAATCTCCAGTCCCATATTTATCAAGATTTATATTGGAAAACAAAGATTCAATGGGAGTCACATCAATCACTTTTATATCTTCATCATTATTTTCATGAAAACTAGAAGAACATGTTTTTATAAACCGATCCTTTTAGCACGCATCTTAGCGGTTCTTTCTTTGCACTCATCAATGGAAATTCTCATGGCGTTGAGATACTCATTGATATCATGCTTAGGTGGAATAGATCTAAGTTTCAAAGAATCAACAGCAAGAGAAATTCTATCCATGTTCCTAGCCAAATCATCGATCTTGAGAAGCTTTTCTTCAATCAAAGCATTGAAATTCTTTTGCGAACTCATAAATTCTTTAACACTAATCTCAAAATCAGAGGGAATCTTATTAAAATTTGCATAGGAATTGTTGTAGGAATTACCATATTTATTAGAGGAATTACTAGGAAACGACCTACGCGTTATTACCAAAATTGTTCCTACCAACGAAATTCACATCCATAGATTCATTATTATTCTCAATCAAAGTGGACAAAGCCATATAATTAGGATCAAAAGAAGCACTCTTATCAAAAAATAATTTCATAAGTTCATCCATCTTTCCACTCAAAACATTAATCTCTTCAATCACATGCACTTTTTTACTAGTGGATCTTTCAGTGTGTCATTGAGAATAATTATCCATAATATTATCTAGGAGTTTAGTAGCCTACCTTAAGGTAATTTACATTAAAGTGCCTCCCGCGGCCGAATCTAAAAGATTTCTAGAAGCAAAATTCAATCCGGCATAAATTTTTTGTATAATCATCCACAAATTCAAACCATGTGTAGGGCAATTTCGAATCATCAATTTCATCCTGTCCCAAGATTGTACAACATGTTCCTGATCAAGTTGCTTAAAATTCATAATATCGTTCCTAAGGGAGATGATCTTAGCGGGAGGAAAATACATAGAGATGAAAGCATCTTTACACTTGTTCCACGAATCAATACTATTTTTAGGCAAAGAAGAAAACCAAGTTTTAGCACAATCTCTAAGCGACAATGGGAATAGCTTCAATTTAACAATATCATTATCCACATCTTTCTTATTTTTCATATCACACAAATCAACAAAGTTGTTTAGATGGGATGCGACATCTTCACTAGGAAGGCCAGGCAATTGATCTTTCATAACAAGATTCAACAAAGCGCCATTGATTTCACAAGATTCCGCATTAGTAGGGGAGAAATCGGAGTGATAATAAAATCATTGTTGTTGGTGTTGTAAAAGTCACACAATTTGGTATTATCTTGAGTCATCATGACAAAGCAAGCAATCCAACACACGAACACACACAAAATAAGCAAAGAAGACGAACAGAAGAGGGGCGAAGAAAAGGTAGATCTTTTCAAAAATCGTTTTAGAGGTGGGGGAGAGGAAAACGAGAGGCGAATGGCGAATAATATAATGCAAGAGATGAGAGTTTATGATGGGTACTTGGTATGGCTTGACTTGGCGTAGATCTCCCCGACAACTGCGCCAGAAATTCTTCTTGCTACCTCTTGAGCTTGTGTTAGTTTTTCCCTTGAAGAGGAAAGGGTGATGCAGCAAAGTAGAGTAAGTATTTCCCTCATATTGAGAACCAAGGTATAAATCCAGTAGGAGACAACGCACAAGTCACCGAATACCTGCAGAAACAATCAAACAAACTTGCACCCAACGCGATAAAGGGGTTGTCAATCCCTTCACGGTTACTTGCAAAAGTGAGATCTAATAGAGATAGATAAATGGTAAAGTAAATATTTTTGGTATTTTTGGTTTATAGATAGGAAAGTAAAAGATTGCAAAATAGTAGATCGGAAACTAATATGATGGAAAAGAGACTTAATATGATGGAAAGGAGACCCGGGGGCCATAGGTTTCACTAGTGGCTTCTCCCAAGATAACAAATAATACGGTGAGTGAACAAATTACTGTCGAGCAATTGATAGAAGAGTGCATAATTATGACGATATCTAAGGCAATGATCATGAACATAGGCATCACGTTCGTGTCAAGTAGACCGAAACGATTCTACATCTACTACTATTACTTCACACATCGACCGCTATCCAGCATGCATCTAGAGTATTAAGTTCATAAAGAACGGAGTAACGCATTAAGTAAGATGACATGATGTAGAGCAATTAACTCAAGAAATATGATGAAAACCCCATCTTTTTATCCTCGATGTCAACAATACAATACGTGCCTCGTTGCCCCTACTGTCACTGGGAAAGGACACTTCAAGATTGAACCCAAAGCTAAGAACCTATCCCATTGCAAGAAAAACCAATCTAGTAGGCCAAAGTAAACCAATAATTCGAAGAGACTTGCAAAGATATCAAATCATGCATATAAGAATTCAGAGGATACTCAAATAATATTCATAGATAATCTAATTGTAAATCCACAATTCGTCGGATCTCGGCAAACACACCGCAAAAGAGTATTACATCGAATAGATATCCAAGAACATCGAGGAAAACATGGTATTGAGAATCAAAGAGAGAGAATAAGCCATCTAGGTACTAGCTATGGACCCGTAGGTCTATGGTAAACTACTCACGCTTCATTGGAAGGGAAATGGTGCTAATGTAGAAGCCCTCCATTATCGAATCCCCCTCTGACAGGACGCCAGAAAAGTCCCCTAGATGGGATCTCACGGGTATAGAAGGTTGCGGTGGTGGAAAAGTGTTTTCATGGCTCCCCCTGATGGTTTTGGGGTATAATAGTATATATGGGCAAAAGAATTAGGTCAGGAGACCCTCGAGGGGCCCACGAGGCAGGGGGCGCGCCCCACCCCCCAGGGCTGCCTTCCACCCTCGTGGCTGCCTCGTGGCTCCTCCGAATTCATCTCCAAGTCTCCTGGTTTGCTACTGGTCCAATAAAGATCATCGCGAAAGTTTTATTCCGTTTGGACTCCATTTGGTATTCCTTTTCTGCGAAACTCTAAAACAGGCAAAAAAACAGAAACTGGCACTAGGCTCTAGGTTAATAGGTTAGTCCCAAAAATAATATAAAATAGCATATTAATGCATATAAACAGCCAAAACAGATAATATAATAGCACGGAACAATAAAAAATTATAGATACGTTGGAGATGTATCAATGCCCTCCGTCTCGCGCAAACGTGAGGGGGCCCCGATGTAGGGTGTTGCAATATGTTCATGGTTTGCTTATTGTCGGTGTTGCGGGGGTGACAGCAGCCTAAACACAGATAAGTGAGTTATGGCGTATGGGAGTAAAGAGGACTTGATACTTAATGCAATGGTTGGGTTTCACGACCTTAATGATCTTTAGTAGTTGTGGATGCTTGCTATGGGTCCAATCATAAGTGCATATGATCAAAGTAGATAAAGTATGTTAGCCCATGCCTCTCCCTCATATAAAATTGCAAGAATGATTACCGGTATTTGTTATCGATTGCCTAGGGACAAATGACTTTCTTGTTGACAAAAGCTATCCACTTTTATTACCTCACAATTTATTTGTAGTTTTATTCTCGCAAAGTACTTGTAGTTTTATTCTTGCAAAATAGGTGTATACTTGTTCTAGGCGAAGCAAACGTTAAGTGTGCGTAGAGTTATATCGGTGGTCGATAGAACTTGAGGGAATATTTGTTCTGCCTTTAGCTCATCGTTGGGTTCGACACTCTTATTTATCGAAGAAGGCTACACAAGATCCCCTATACTTGTGGGTTATCATTCTTCGCGATAGAAACTTTGAAGTGACTCTTTGTCGCACGTTGAGGGATTGCCATATGATTTAATTATGTTATCATTGTTGAGAGAACTTGCACTAGTGAAAGTATGAAACCTAGGCCTTGTTTTCAAGCATTGCAATACTTTTTTTGCTCACTTTTGTTACTAGTTACGTTGCTGTTTTAATTTATTCGGATTATAAAAATATATTTCTATCATCCATATTACACTTGTGTCACCATCTCTTCGTCGAACTAGTGCACCTATACAATTTACCATTGTATTGGGTGTGTTGGGGACACAAGAGACTCTTTGTTATTCGGTTGCAGGGTTGTTTGAGAGAGACCATCTTCATCCTATGCCTCCCATGGATTGATAAACCTTAGGTCATCCACTTGATGGAAATTTGCTACTATCCTACAGAACTCTGCGCTTGGAGGCCCAACACAAGTCTACAAGAAGAAGGTTGCATAGTAGACATCAAGCTCTTTTCTGGTGCCGTTGCCGGGGAGGTGAGTGCTTGAAGGTATATCTTTAGATCTTGCAATTGAATCTTGTAGTTTCTTGTTTTATCACTAGTTTAGTCTATAAAACAAAACTACAAAAAATTGAATTGAGGTTGCCACATATAATTCATATTTATAATGTCTTTCTTGAAAATGATGGAAAGGAAAATTGTGCTCAATTGATAGAAGAAGAACTCAATAAAATCTTTGGCGTAAAAATTGTGAATGGTGAGCATGATTGCAATGTTGTTAGTATGAATTCTTTGAATATCCATGATGCTAATGATATGCAAAGCTACAAGCTTGGGGATGCTATGTTTGATGAATATGATCTTTTTAGTCCCCCAAGTTTTGACAAGAAAATTTATTATGATGAAAGCATGCCTCCTAATTATGATTATTATATTGATGAAAGTGGGTTTGGAAGAGTGTCAACTCTAGGTATTAATGATCCCACTATTTTGAAGGGTGTTGAATCTTTTCACAATATTAATAAAACTGGATTTGGAGAGGTCTTGACTTTATTTAGTAATGATTCCAATATTTTGGAAGAGGTTTCAATTGACTATGAGAACAAAGTTGCTATCTATGATGATTATTGTGTTGATATGTATGCAATAAAGAGTAATGATATCCATGAAACTTTTAATCATGATTTTAATGTTCAATTTGATTATGCCAATCAAGTATCACATGTTTTTTGAATTTTCTCCCACTACTATTGATGAGAAGAAATTTGCTTACGTGGAAAGTAGTAAAATTTCTATGCTTATGAATCATGAAAAGAATATTTTACGTGATAGTTATATTGTTGAATTAATTCATGATGCTACTGAAATTTACTATGAGAGAGGAACATATGCTTTTACATATCGCAATAATATCAAGTTTTCTCTTTATGTGTCGAAAGTTTTGAAGTCATTCTTGTTTTGCCTTTCTATGCTAGTTGATTCTTGTTCCCATAAATTGTTTGCTCACAAAATCCCTATGCATAGGAAGTGGGTTACACTTAAATGTTCTAGTAATATGCTTCATGATGCCCCCATTATGTTTCAATTCTTATCTTTTATGTGAGCATCATTGAAATCATCATGCCTAGTTAAAAGGCTTTAAAGAAAAGCGCTTGTTGGGAGACAATCCAATATTTTTCCTTGCTGTTTTGCAATAAGTTTATCATCTAGCCTTAGGTTAGATGTATTTTCATGTTTTTATTTAGTGTTTGTGCCAGGTAAGACCTTTGGGATAGTTTGGAAGATTGTTGATTTGATCTTAATGAAAAACAGAAACTTTTGTGCCTAGTAAAACAATCTTCAAAAATCACAGAAGTGTGCTTTTGTTCTGATTATTTTACAAAAGATTTATATAAAAATTGCCTAGATTGTCCTATTTTTCAGAATTTTTGGATTTCAGAGGTATACCAAGTTTTCAGATTGCTACAGACTTGTTCTGTTTTAGACAGATTCTATTTTTATTCTTGTTTGCTTATTTTGATGAATCTATGTGTAGTATCAAGGAGTATGAACCATGGAGATGTTAAAATACAGTAGATATAACACCAATATAAAATTAGAATGAGTCTACAATAGTACTTAAAAGTGGTTATTTGCTTTGTTTCACTAACCGATCTCACGAAGTTTCGTTAAGTTTGGTGATTGAAGTTTTCAAGTTTTGGGTGAGATATCAATATGAGGAGAATAAGGAGTGACAAGACCCTAAGCTTGGGGATTCCCAAGGCACCCCAGGTAATATTCAACGAAGATCCAAGCAATTAAGCTTGGGTACGCCTTCCGGTAACCTCACTTGGAGCTATATTTTTATTCGTCACATGATATGTGTTTTGCTTGGAGCGTCATTTTCTTTTGTTTAGGTTTTCTTGTTGTTATTTAGAATAAGGTTTTGTATCTTTTGTTTCAATAAAAGTGTCAAGGATAGGTTTCACCATGCACAACTTGCAAGTATATAAGTTGCTGTTTCAAAACAGAAAGTTTGTCGCCATTGCAAAAATTCCATCGAAAAGTTAGAATGTGATAAAAGCTTGAAACTTTTACACAATGTGCAATTATAAATTCTCTATAGTGTGGTAAATTCTAAGAATTTTTGGAGCTAGGGAAGTATGATTCCTCTTGCATTCTTTACAGTCTGTTCTATTTTGACAGATTGCTATTATGTTTGCACTGTTTGCACATGTTTGCTTGTTTAATGATTCTATTTGAGGATAGGAGTGTTAAATATGCAGAGGCATTTAGTTGGCAATATCAAATAATAATTTTAGTGATCTTCTATAGTAGATAATGATAAGGTTATTGCATTGATTTATACTAACTTATCTCACGAGTTGTTTTTGAGTTTTGTGTGGATGAAGTTTTTGAGATTTAGGGAAACCGTCATATGAGAAGAATTAAGGAGACACCAAAACTCAAGCTTGGGGATGCCAATGCATCCCAAGTTAATATTTCAAGAAGTCTCAAGCATCAAAGCTTGGGGATGCCCCGGTTGGCATCCTACCTTTTTCTTCAACAACTATCGGTCAATTTTGGTTGAGCCTAAGTTTTTGCTTCTTCACATGATATGTGTTATCCTTGGAATGTCATTTTATTTTGTTTTTCTTGTTGTTTGAATAAAATACTTAAGATCAAAATTTTCATTATATGAGAGAGTCTTCACATAGCTACTTAATTATTTGAGTACGCATTGATCTTCACTATTATCCTTTTGGAGTAGTTTGCCATTTACTCTCGTGCTTCACTTATATCCTATGAGTAAATGTTTCAATGAACTGAATATCATAAATCTGAAATTATATATGTTTTCATATTCTTATCCCATGGGGAGTAATGACTTCACATATAAGAAGAAGACAATGTAATGAGTTATGTTTGGGTATATTTGTTTAGAAGTTATATTGTTATGGATCCTCCGACATGTGGTGCTTGCTTAGGATCTTTTTGCTAGCCAAAAATTTGTACTAAGTAGAGATACTACTTGTGCATCCAAAACCCTTAAACCCTGTTTCATGCCATGAGTGTCCACCATATCTACCTAGATTGAATAAGATCCTTCAAGTAAATTGTTATCGGTGCAAATATCAATAAAAAATTGCTCCTAAATATGTATGATCTTTTATTGTAAGGAAAAAAGGCGTTGTACGAACTTGTGATGGTAAAGAAATAAAAGTGACGGACTGCATAATAAAGGTTGCTATCACAAAGGGTAATACAACGTGACGTTCCTTTGCATTAATGGTTTGCACATCCAAAATTAAAAAGCGCATGACAATCTTTGCTTCCCTTTGTGAAGGGCCTATCTTTTACTTTCATGTATTTACTTTTGTGCAAGAGTCAATAATATTCCTTCTTATTTGAAACTCAACTATTCTTTAGTTGGCAAGCATTACGTGGTGGAGAAAGATCTAAGCATATATGGCCATTCAAATATATTTGATCATGAATTATTATTGTTGACCATTATCTATATGATAAATAAGTTGGGAGGCGAAACATTAAGCCCATATCTTTCTGTGTGTTCGATGGATCCTATTTGTTCTAAAAATATGCTTTGAGTGGTAGCAATCATGGAAGACTATATGATAGTTGAGTATGTGGAATTTGCTAAATCAAAGCTCTTACATAGACCCTCCCTGAAAATAAGATGAATTGCAGTTGTTTGATGACTAGGAACATAGTTAGCTAGTTTTCAAGAAAGTTGATGGTCTATGCTTTAACATGTGAACAGCTTGCTACTTGATCATGAGAAGTTTTATGAGATGAGCTACTGTGTATGATATATAATGATGCTAGAAAAAGTGTATGGAACTATCATTGATCAAATTTATGCATTATGCTAGCATTCACACTTCATAAATTATTTCTTTATCATTTACCTACTCGAGGACGACCAAAAATTAAGCTTGGGGATGTTGATACGTCTCCGATGTATCTATAATTTTAAGAAGTATTCATGCCATGTTTACAATAGTTTTATATGATTTTGGTATGATTTGATTAGAACTAACCCGGACTGACATTGTTTTCAGCAGAACTACCATGGTGTCATTTTTTGTGCAGAAATAAAAGTTCTGAGAATGGGCTGAAAAATTACGGTGATTTTTTATGGACCAAAAGAGACCCCCGAAGCACAAGAGTTGGGCTAGAAGAGTCCCGAGGCAACCACAAGGGTGGTGGGCACGCCCCCCCTAGGGTGTGTCCCCTAGCTTGCCGCTGCCTCGTGGACCC
>NC_041381.1:634222151-634264836 GCF_002162155.2 Triticum dicoccoides
GACGCCAAAAATTCCTATAAATCCCCAAACCTCCGAAAAGAAACCTAGATCGGGAGTTCGACCGCCGCATGCCTCTGAGTCCACTAAAAACCAATCTAAGCCCGTTATAGCACCCTGTCGGAGGGGGAATCATCACCGGAGGCCATCTTCATCATTCCGGTGGCCACCGTGACAAGGAGGGAGTAGTTCACCCTCGGGGCTGAGGGATGTACCAGTAGCTATGTGTTTGATCTCTGTCTCTCTCGTGTTCTTGATTTGGCATGATCTTGATGTATCACGAGCTTTGTTATTATAGTTGGATCCTATGGTGTTTATCCCTCTCTACCTTCTGGTGATGAATTGAGTTTTACCTTTGAGGTTTAACTATTATCGGATTGAATACTTTTATGGATTTGAGAACACTTGATGTATGTCTTGCATGGGATACCCGTGGTGACAATGTGGTGTTCTATTGATTCACTTGATGTATGTTTTGGCACTCAACTCACGGATTCCCGAGGTGACATTGGGGTAATCTATGCACAGGGGTTGATGCACGCTTTCATCCTTGTTTCTCCGGTAGAAATCTTGGGGCACTCTTTGAAGTTCTTTGTGTTGGATCGAATATTATGAATCTGAAGTTGTTTGATGCATATCGTATAATTGACCCACGGATACTTGTGGTGACATTGGAGTATCTAGGTGACATTAGGGTTGATTGATGTGTGTCATATGGTGTTATTTACTACGAACTCTATGGTTGTTTGTGACACCTATAGGAATAGCTCAATAGATCGATTGGAAAGAATAACTTTGAGGTGATTTCATACCCTACAAGCAATTTCATCTTATGTTCTCCGTGATAGTAACTTTGGAGTGACTCTTTGTCGCACGTTGAGGGATTGCCATATGATTTAATTATGTTATCATTGTTAAGAGAACTTGCACTAGTGAAAGTATGAACCCTAGGCCTTGTTTTCAAGCATTGCAATACCGTTTTTGCTCACTTTTGTTACTAGCTACCTCACTGTTTTTATTTATGCAGATTATAAAAATATATTTCTACCATCCATATTACACTTGTATCACCATCTCTTTGCCGAACTAGTGCACCTGTACAATTTACCATTGTATTGGGTGTGTTGGGGACACAAGAGACTCTTTGTTATTTGGTTGCAGGGTTGTTTGAGAGATACCATCTCCATCCTACGCCTCCCACGGATTGATAAACCTTAGGTCATCCACTTGAGGGAAATTTGCTATTGTCCTACAAAACTCTGCGCTTGGAGGCCCACACGAGTCTACAAGAAGAAAGTTGCATAGTAGAAATCAGTCGTCGACTTCGCATTTCGTGTGATGTGACTTTTGATGAGTCCCCCTCTTACTACCCGCGTACTTTCTCCTCGAGATTCTCTGTGGCCGATCTTTATTTCCTTCTCCTTCCTAATACACCCTCCTTTGTGCCTCGTGTCTCCCCTTTCCTCCGGCACACCTCACTCTTCCTCATACAGCACCGAGACCACCTTCACCTCCATCCTCCTCCACACCATCCTCTCCAATATGTCGGCCTCTCTCTCCTTTTCCTCTTCACTACACTCACTGCCCCTCGTGTTGAGGATGATTCTACTGACACACCTTCCCCTTTCGGAGCGTCTCTTTTCACGCCTCCATCGGTTCATAATCTCTGTGCTCGGCCTCGCCCCCACCTGATCACTATTCCCCTGACTGCTACGGCCTCTCTGTTGTTGCTGAGCCCACTTCCTATCGAGCTGCCATGACTCAGCTTGAATGGCGATTTGTGATTGCCGAGGACATTGCTGCCCTTGAGCGCTCTGCCACGTGGGATCTGGTTTCCCTTCCTTCCAGTGTTCATCCCATCATGTGCAAGTGGGTCTATAAGATTAAGACTCGCTCCGATGGTTCTCTTGAGCGTTACAAAGATCGTCTCATGGCTCGTGGCTTTCAGCAGGAGTAGGGACGCGATTATGATGAGACATTCGCTCCTGTGGGCCACATGACCACTGTCCACACTCTCCTTGTCGTGGCTTTTATTCGTCATTGGTCTGTGTCTCAGCTTGACGTTTAGAACGCATTTCTCAATGGTGATTTTTCTCCCATCAAGATGACTCCTAACTTCCCTCACCCACCATTCCCAGCATGGCCCGCCGCTCATGAGTCCGACCCCTACGCCTTCTTCGACGATCTCTTGAGGAGGAGAAGGACGTCGACGACTTCGAGGACAACTAGGACACCGACTAGACGACATCGCCAGTGATTCTACCATAGGTAGTAGAACATAGCAATGTCAAATAGCGACATCACATTGCATAGTTAGAAAATGTCGCTTAATGACATTTGGAGCCACAAACGATATGTAATGCGACGAATTTTGGCTAGTAATATAAGTTTATTATGTTTGATGATGATTTGAACATGTTTAAATATGGAGGCCGTGTTATGGTGACTATGTGTTTGTGTATGCCCGCCACACCCTCCAAAGGCATATGCAGCATGCTCCGTATGGCATATGGCGACCACACATAAGACACATGTGCTAGAATTGCTCTTAGGCCTAGTTTTATAGCACTACTTTTTTTAAATCATAGTTATCTAAACTATTAGCAGGTAACTAGTACTTCAGCCTCTAGTAACAAAACAATATATATATATATATATATATATACTTCAGTCTCTGAAAGCTCTTTATAAAATACTTGAAAAGCCACGGTATGGAAGATGGTACGGTTTACAAAACTAATGCATCGGTTACGGAAAAACACATTCCAAATAATAAAATTAAAAGCATTATTTACAAAAAAAAACTGTGCTATTCCTCTAACACACTAAAAATACCGTGTTGCCTAACATTGCCAACCTTTCCATAAAATTATACGTACTTGGTACGGCGTCAGCTACAATGAAACTTTGATCTAATTATTAATTCAGACAGATAGTCTCAGCGCGCCCCATCTTTAATAGCGACAAATTACTCGAACTTTTTAGAACTTTTGTTTCTTTTCAATAAAACCAACACTGGAAGCTAGCTAGGCCATCTCGTTTGACCATGACCCGTATGTGATGCCTATCTTAGCTGAAAAAAATTCCCGGTTCCAGGGCATTCTTTCTCCCGAATAGAAGTTACGGCCAATATTAATCAGGCACAAAAGATGGAGTTTGGTCTGACCGGACAACGCTCTTAGGCCAATTTCACTGCGCGACCCTATCCCGTCCGCCCCCGTCCGTTTGGGGTAAAAGGGATAAACGAGACGGACCAGCGCGCGGGCGCAAACGGACTGTTGTCCGCTTTGTGTCCGCTTTCGACCCATCCGCGACCCAAGTTTGCGCCGCTTTTGGGGTGAAACGGACACCACGCGAACGCGCGGGTCGTCTGCGCGTGTCCTCCCCTGGCCCGCCCGTCGGTGGCACAGGACGGGTCTTTTTCTATCCGCCCCCCTCCCTCCCTCCGGCCGCATTCACTCCACTCTTCTCCTCTCTTCCCCTCGCCGCCACCGGCCGCCCGCTGCCATTGCAGCCGTGCAACTCGGAGGCGCGCTTGCCCAGACCCTTCCTCTCGTCGCGCCGAGCTACCCAAGCACGGCCACCTTGTTTGCGCGCTCGCCGGCCGGATTTGGGGCGGATCCGGTCGGTCTTGAGCTCGCCCAGCTGTGGGAGGCCGGGCCGCGCCATGGACTGGCCGGGAACCTCGCCGGAAGGCCCTGGCAGGGCCGCAAGGCCACATGCAGGCAGTGGCTCGTCCTCTATCCGCTCGGGTCTGCACCGTCGGTGGCCCGTCGGCAGATACGCGAATGGCGGCCGGCCGGGCTCGGTGCTTGCCCAAAAACTCGTCGGCGCACCGTTGCCCCTCATCAAGTGCGACCACTGCCCAAGGGTGGTCGTGCGCCGCATGTCTACAACACCGAAGCATCCCAGATGGGTGTTCATCAAGTGCTTAAACGATGGGGTATGTGCTCTTTTAGCTGCGGTTTGTGCTTTCGATTAGGCTAGTGGTGCTAACTTTAAGTTTTATTGTGTAGAACGGATGCAAGTTTTGGTATTGGGAAGAAGAGTACATCGATATGTTGATAGAGCGAAATGTATTGCATATTCGTGCACTTTTAGCTAGCCTAGAGGCTTTAGATGAGACAAGTGCACTTGTTGCTAGATTAGAGACTAGGCACGATACTACGTGCGAAGAAGCAACAAGGCACGATACTACGTGTGAGGAAGCAACGTCGACTTCTGGCTTGAAGAAGAAAAGAGGGTGCAACGTCGTGCCTCCTCCACAGATCAACAATGAGTGCATCGAGAAGACACTAACCCAACTCAAGGGAGTAGTTATGGAAGTTGGGTATCTTCTCAAATGTATTCTTGTGGTTCTTGTTTTTTTTGCCTTACTTTACTAGTCAAAATGTAATGATGTATTATCATATACCAAAAATGAATGATAAAAAAAAGTTAAGGACTTGCAAAGAAATATACGCGGACAGGATGGGGCAAATGGATGCGGCCGCGCGCTGGGCCACCGCATCTCAGGACAGGCATGAACACGATTCCAAATCCCTACCCAAACGAACAGAATCCGGACAAAACGGACGTTCATTTGGGGTCGCGCGGTGAAGTTGGCCTTATAAAATCCAAGGAAACCGAGGAGGAATTGGTAGGACGGCAAGGCGAGGAGTAGGGAATAGGGTCAGCACAGTGCAAAGGTTCGCACATGTACTATATTTCTCTGTCCACTCACGATTGAGAGATCAGATACATCGAGGAGCTAGCCACGTTTAGCACGTCACCGAGAGAAAGATACGTATCTACGCCTCTACGGGTTAGTTGGTTGGTTCCGAGATTTCCCTTCCGAACTGGACTTTTGGCATCGAAATCAGGGGCTTTATTGATCAAGTAGCATGACGTTACAATCCGTTCTTAGACAAGAACGTAGGAATTCAGGACTGGAATCAATCCAGCTTTCAGTGCCATCCAGTGAGCACGCTAGGCGAGCACACTGATGGACTGGTACATTGCAAGATCTACCAGTATGAGTAACCGTCAAAGAAGCAAAACTAGCACTAATCTCCTCTAATTCCTTCAAGATAGGCGCTGCAATTGAACGAGAATTGCCGCACGATTTCCATATGTTGACTAGCTCTAAGCAGTCAATCTCCATTACCACATGTGAGAAGCCATGAAGTTGAGCAAAGATCACCCCCTCCCTGAAAGCTAGAAGTTCTGCAATGAACGGATCGGTGACACTCGATAGGGGCTTGCTCCATGCTCCAAGAAACGAAAGGTGCGACCGCGCCACCCCGCCCGCTCCTGCCTTCATGTGCTCAATACTGACAGCAACATCAGTGTTGATAGTAACCCAGCCTGCCTCGGGCGGGCGCCAACACTGAGCTTCCGAGCCCTTTTTTCGTGATGGTGGAAGGTCTAGAATAGCCAAGTTTTCATGAATCCACTTCAGGGCTTGAACTGGGTCATAGCCATCGCAATCATGAGTCCAACAGATGCATGAGGACCATATACTATGCATGATCGTGACAATCTTGCAGCGTTCTTCCTCTGCAAACTGAGAATCCATAAGAATATCCTGTGCCCAAGTATCCGGATGCAAACGAGGTAGACGAAGCTGAAATCTATCTGCAGCTGCAATCCAGAACTGCCTTGCATGCGAGCAGTGAACTAGTGCATGGAGCAAATTTTCATCCATAGCTTTGCAGATATCGCACCGGCGCAATGGCTTGATATGTCGGTGTTGCAAAGTGACTGAATCTGGTAGTATTCGCCGGAGAACTCTCCACCAGAATACACGAACTTTTGGAACCACATGTAATTTCCAAAGGGTATCCCACATTTGTTTGTTAGCTGATGAAGTTTTTGTAATCGTCCCTTCCTCTAGAGCATGGTGCTCGTTCCGAGTCACAAGAGAGCGATACGCGGATTTTACAGAGTAGTTGCCAGATTTCTCTAAGGCCCATGCCAAAGAATCTTGACCACCGTTGCTGTTAAGAGGTATATTGAGGATAGCTTCAACATCCGGTTGCAAAAAAAAAAAAAAAAAAAACTGGACTTTTGGAGTGTTTCATTCGAACTCTTTTTTGTAAAGCGCAGCTAAAATAATGGATACTCCTGATTTTGTAATGTACCACACTCTTCTGGCTGTTATTATTTTAGCAAAAATAATCCATCTGGCAATCTGTGATCTTCGTGAGTAAGGTGGTGCATTACATACCAGATCCATGAGCTAACTGTCTCAGATTACAAAATGCCCTGAATAGTGAATACGCACACACATGACACCAGCCCAAAACGCCGGACTCAGAGAGCTAGCTATAGCTAGTGTCCTCCGTTCTCTGGCTTCATCGTGCTTGGACTTGGCTCCTCCGTAGTCGTAGTCCAGAAAATCCGTCAGAATCCTCATCCTGCTGTGACTCTGCATCTGGAGATGGTGACCAGAAGTGTGACCCTGGGTTAAACAAACGGAAAAGGATCAGCAGACTTTATAAGCAGTTTCTGTCTGTTGTACTTGTTTAGTAGTATCATCTTCAGTCAATCACCTGACCAGTACTAGCATTTGACATTTTGTTATGATGAGTGTGAGAAAATGGGAAATAATGTAACAGAGCGTGCATAATGGCACTAGCTCTGTCATTCCCTTTAATTTCTCTTAGACGGACCAAGCAAAGCAAATTAACAAAATGACATACAGTACTTTTCATAGATGACCATAACCCGAGTCAACCAATTCTTTCAGATTACTAACATATGCGCAGACCTTGCTGTAAAAAAATATACAGACCTTTGTCACCTTGGAGGCATCCCTATCATGGCTTTCTGCCGTTGAAGCTTCTACTGCGTACGTTGAAACCAGATAAACTAATGAAGCCTATTTGCGTAGTAGGGTAATCAAAACTTGATGAGGAAACAGCAAGAGGAAAGGAACATCGTACCTGAAGATGATGCGGTGATCAACAGGGCCATCACCAAGACGGGCATTGTCAGTTTAGCCATCTTATTATCTCCTCCTTATATACTGGCGTCTGGCGATGAGTGGAGTGTGCAACTAACTGTAAGAGGGCAAGTGGCGGAAACTCTTTTGCGATGTGACAAATGATTCGGGTCACCATTGATCTGGTCTATGCGACGGTGATGAATATTATCAGAACAATGTCAACCACTACGTATGGTGCTTAATCTGCCCGAGACCATGCCTGCTTCAGAAGGACTTCGTTGTCGCCATGATTCAGTTGGTGCTGCGTAGAGATGTGAGGCTATATGTCAGCATAGAAAAGTTGCAGTATGTCAGCATAGGTGATTAATAATCAAGAAACAACAATCGGTGATCTGCATGGTCCGGAGATTATCTTTGTGTGTGTGTGTTTGTATAGGGATTTGTGTCGTGTGGTTGTATGGATCGTTGTCTCAAATCTCATCTGGCTGTTCATCAGGGAGCTTAACTGAACTTGAATTGGCGAGATACAGTCATTCCTTGAGTAGAACAAGGATGTTTGTTTCGCTGGTGGTTCAACAAGTGGGGTGGTGGCGCAGTTGGCTAGCGCGTAGGTCTCATAGCTGAGCGCGAGTGATCCTGAGGTCGAGAGTTCGAGCCTCTCTCACCCCACCATATAAAAAGACCATGTAGTGATGAAACGCTCTGTGGCAACTTGGGTCGCCACATGTGCACCTGATAAATCATCAGGTGAACTGAGCTAGTCTGAACCTGGTCTTCTTTTTCTTATTTTTTTTGTTCAGACTTACCTGATGTGCTTTGGTCTCTCACTCGCTGCTCCTCTGCTTGTCCTGCCCAACCACACTATGTTCAGGCTCACGAAAGTTGAAATTTCATCATGCGTCCTATTCAGCTACCAGCTTCGGGGGCTGGGAATTTCGGTTTTGGATGAATGGGAGTACCCTCAGATAAGGTATCATCTCATCTGTCAATAGACCTTTATATGAAGCACTTGGATGGATGGCCGCATTTTTTTTTCCTTCTGACATAGGGATGCTTGGAACAGTCTGGGCACTCTTTGGTTCGAGTACATCTCTTTGGTTGTATGGAACAGTCTGATGTGAGACTCATCTATTTTCTAGCGTGCCAAGAAAGAGAATTAATGAAAAAATTAAGAAATCTATCATGAGCATACGCTCTTTGATAGGTATTTAAACTGGCGGGATCTGGACAGGGTGGCACAATGTATGCCTATGTTGCAGGTCTGAGTGTTCCCATAATTTCCAAGCTAATTCTGCTGTGCTATTTGTTCGTTACTAACATCTGAAGCTCATCATCCTTTGTTTTCTGAACATTTACAAAAAAAAGGGCACCTGAAGCCAGCTTTAGCAGTGAAAAAACTAATCTGCACAGCATGATCATACGTGCAGGCAGCCAGATTGCAGTAGTGAATAGTGAGCAAGGGAAAAACTTGGACCAGATTGAGATCAAGCCTGCCGCTGAGGCCATTGGCAACTACCTAGCCAAGTTCTCCATCAGCTATTCAGCTACACGTACGGAAGGCCGTCATTGGATCCTGCGCCAGATCATTTCGTGAATCTGAGCTAGTCTGAACCTGGTCTTCTTTTTCTTATTTTTTTTCGTGAACTCTTTTCTGTCTGTTTTCTATGAAATGGAACTTATACTCCCTCCGTTTCTAAATATTTGTCTTTCTAGAGATTTCAACAAGGGACTACATACGAAGCAAATGAGTGAATCTACACTCTAAAATATGTCTATATACATCTGTATGTGATAATTTATTTGAAATCTCTAAAAAAACAAATATTTAGGAACGGAGGGAGTAGTAGTTAAGCCTGACGCCCACCCTGCGCAGTTGCCTCCTTCAAGATGAGTTGCATCAGGAATGAGCTACTAATAATTGGATCATGTGCCAAACATACGAGTCATATTATGTTATGCCTGGATGGTAGACTTTTTTCCCTTCTTTCTTGCGTGTTCGCTTATAGTTGTGGTGGATTTTTTTATCTGAGTAATATATTGATAGTTTGATACTAAGATGTTATTAAGTACACATAGCCTGTGAAACAACAGTGTCAAAAGCAAGCTGAGGCATCGAGGTTGCACACGAAAGGCATTGTATTAGCCACCTGGCTCTTCTTATATAAAATCAATACACCTTTTTATGGTGTATTCTAGAAGGAAAAAAAAGGCAGGGGAAAGGACATGGCATTTTTACTAATCCTTGTGACATGGAAAACTAGAACAAACGCAATATGAGTGCCAGCACAAACAAATAAATCTTCCCATACATTATATGGACTTGAATGGCTAAGGTTTCGTCCAGGGTGCAGATACAGACATGATATTTGTGGGGTCAGGATGGGCCGGTCCGACATGGTCCAGACCTCCCCATATCCACCTCACTTATGGGCTAGGTTTTATACGTGCCAAACAACCCTGATGTTTGGTTTGGGTATAGGGGTTCCAGTTGGATGGCAATTTGATGACCGGGCAGTGATCGGACCGTCCCTGGACGTATGGGGGAGTTTTCAGGGGTCCGGTTGTAGAAGCTCCAAGGGCTCATTTGATTTGAAGGATTTTCAAAAAACAATTGGAATAGGAATTCTAGAAATTCTTTGTAAATGCATCCGGTTTATATGAAACAAGCAGAACAATTCCTTAGGAATAATATTACTTTATTGTGTTTCAGGGGAACTACACAACGGCCAAAGCTTATTATTTTTACATAAACACTTGGTGAGCCAATTCTATATGTTGGCAGTTGACATCCAATCACATTTGTGGGGTCAGGATGGGCCGGTCCGACATGGTCCAGACCTCCCCATATCCACCTCACTTATGGGCTAGGTTTTATACGTGCCAAACAACCCTGATGTTTGGTTTGGGTATAGGGGTTCCAGTTGGATGGCAATTTCATGACCGGGCAGTGATCGGACCGTCCCCGGACGTATGGGGTAGTTTTCAGGGGTCCGTTTGTAGAAGCTCCAAGGGCTCATTTGATTTGAAGGATTTTCAAAAAAAATTGGAATAGGAATTCTAGAAATTCTTTGTAAATGCATCCGGTTTATATGAAACAAGCAGAACAATTCCTTAGGAATAATATTCCTTTATTGTGTTTTAGGGGAACTACACAACGGTCAAAGCTTATTATTTTTACATAACCACTTGGTGAGCCAATTCTATATGTTGGCAGTTGACATCCAATCACATTTTTGTAGTACTTCTAATTCCTCCTTGCTACTATGGTGTTTTAGGGTAATTGGTGCTACCGGTGCACCGACCCCATTGCACATTAAAAATGTTTGAAGAATCCGTAAAAAAATTAGTGCATTGACACCACATCAATGTATGTTGTCACAAAAATTTAAATCAGAATTGAGAACATTGCTCGAGATACAAAAATGACAAATTTACAATTTAGAAAAAAAAACTCCAAAGGTGAATTACCCGAAATACCCATGCAATGGACGGTTAAGATGACCCGATATTAATAGTCCATAAGACTAGTAAGTTGCACCGTAAAAGACCTCTCAGCAGGTGCAGAGTATCAAATCAAAGCCATACTTGCTCATCAGGGCTAGAACCAATGGATGGATCGGCACAAACAAGCCCTACAAGAGCCAGAAATGGAGAGCCGTAATGGTACCGTTATGCCGGCCCCGTATGAACCTGTCTTCATTCCAAGGAACCCACCATTTGCTTCCCCAAGAGAACCCATCATCCTAAAGATGGAACAACTCGACCTCTGCGATCTGAGACTCCAAGACAGTCAAGTTGTTTACTACCGGTGTTTCTTCATATTCTTGCAATGTTCTTGCCTTCTCACTAACAGAACCAGAATCCACCATTTCTTGTTCCCCTTGCTTGGCTGTGTGAGAGGTTTTGAGTGGCTTTGGGCCATCGGAAGGTTTTCCCCCGCCCTAGTTTTTCCTTTTGCCAGTACGGCAGTACCTATCGAGAAAGGTGGATCATTGGGTGAGCTACATAGCAGGAAAAAAGGGGATATAAAGAGAGGACGAATAAGAATCACCAGTATGATTACCAACATCCAAAGAATTTTTTCTTTCTTCCCATTCATGTCCATTACCAGAGTCTTCACCTGTCAAATGGTATATCAGTCAATACTGATAAAGCAATGCATATCGAGCAAATAAGGAAGGGGTCGTACCCGAATCATCGCCATGATGATCTGTCTTCCATCAAGATAACTCCTAACTTCCCTCACCCACCATTTCGGCATGGCCCGTCGCTCGTGAGTTCGACCCCTACGCCTTCTTCGACGATCTCTTGGAGGAGGAGGAGGAAGACGTCGATAACTTCGAGGACAACCAGGACACCGACTGGACGACATCGTCAGTGGTTCTACCGTAGGTAGTAGAACATAGCAATGTCGAATAGCGACATCACATTGCATATTTTGAAAATGTCGCTTAATGACATTTGGAGTCACAAACAATACATAATGCGACGAATTTTGGCTAGTAATATAAGTTTATTATGTTTGATGATGATTTGAACATGTTTAAATGTACCTTAAGTTGAACATACAAAAAAAGAAACAAGTAAAACACAAATATGGAGGTCGTGTGTTATGGTGACTATGTAAGGCACATGCCTTTGTGCCTATGACATGTAGGTCCAACAGGTGGCTGACCCACATGCCAAAGACCAAAAGGCAGGTGCCTTTAAGGCACTGAAGCTACATCCTCGCCACACCCTCCAAATGCATATGGAGCATGCTTCGTATGGCACACGGCGACCACACATATGACACCCGTGCTAGAGTTGCTCTTAGGCCTAGTTTGGCAACACCCCTTTTTTCTAAAATCATAGTGATCTAAAACATTAGCAGGTAATCAATATTTCAGTCTCTAGTACCGAAACAAAAAATACTTCATTCTCTAGAAACCACAATTTTTCTTAGTTTTCTTTTAAAAAGAGATTAAAACCTCTTTATAATATACTCGAAAAAGCCACGGTATTGAAGATAGTACAATTTACAAAACTAATGCATCGGTTACGAAAAACACATTTAAAATAATAAATTTAAAACCATTGTTTACAAAAAAAAACTGTGCTATTCCTCTAACACACTAAAATACCGTGTTGCCAAACATTGCCTTACCCTTTCCACAAAATTATACGTACTTAGTATGGCGTCAAGGACAATGAAACTTTGATCTAATTAATTGAGATAGGCTCAGCTCAGCGCACCATTATGAACAGCGACCAATTACTCGAAGCTTGTTAACAACTTCTGTTTCTTTTCAATAAAACCAACACCGGAAGCTGGCTACGCCATCTCGTTTGACCATGACCCGTACGTGATGCCTATCTTCGCTGAAGAAAATTCCTGGACATTCTTTCTCCCAAATAGAAGCTACGGTCAATATTAATCAGGCACAAAAGATGGAGTTTGATCTGATCAGGCAACGCTCTTATAAAATCCAGGGAAATTAGTTAGGAAATGGTAGGTCGACACAATCCAAACTCCAAAGGATGCCTCTGTCCACACACAGATCAAGAGTTTTTTTGAGGGAGATCAAGAGTTGAGAACTAGAGATACATCGAGTGGCTAGCCACGTTTAACACGTTACCAGAGAGAAAGATACGTATCTGCGGGTTAGCCAGATAATCACCATGGTTGGTTGGTTCTGAGATTTCCCTTCCCGAACTGGACTTTCGAGTGTTTCATTTGAAGTATGAGATTACAACATCACATCACATCACATCGCAGCTAAAATAATGGATTACTCCTGATTTTATAAAAAAAATCATGGTAATACATGTCTCATTCATATTATAAAAAACGAAATACAAGTCACGTAAAGACCAACATGACAAAACTGAAAAGATAGAAGAACATTTCTGAGCTTGACACCAACGTCCGTCACCTGTCTCCGACACCATCACAGTAGCCACCGAAGAAAAGAATGACGGATCATCTTCTCACCCGAGCTCGGCGCGTCTCCATCGCTGATATGCAGCTTTACGGACCTCCAAGGTGGCTCACCAAAAATGAAACCCTTACCACTGAACGAATCAGACCGGGGCAACAACCCGGACACGTCATCGAACTCCAGATCTAGCACCCCACCACGACTAAAACGCCGAAGGAGGAAACCATATCTGCCATCCACGAATCACGAGCCCAGCACATACTTCGTCTTTCAGATGTCGTCGATGCATACCACAATCTGCATCCGCTCTTGGACTACCTCCCAAGCTCCGCGCCGATGCTGGAGCAAACGCCGTCGCAGCGGCGGAGCCCGAGGACACAAGTCCACCACGGGGATGCCACCGCCGCCACGCCATCCTTACTTGAACAGACTGGTTTCCAAATCCATCCCCAACCATAGGACCGATGGCCTCGTCAGGAAAGGATCCGAAGAATCTTTATTCAGCGTTGTCATCGTCGTCGCTGAAGCAAAGACAGTGAACAACCTAAAAACCTAGACTACGAGAGAGTAAAAACGATTCACACGCGTGGATGCAGTGACCCCCCTCATCACCGAGGACCGAGGTCGCCGGCGGAGGGGAGCCACCCGAGAGCGGCGTTGGAAGATCGGCCTCCCCCGGCGGCGGCTAGGGTTCCAGCCGCCAGGGACGAGAGGAAAACAGTCCTGATTTTGTAACGTACCACACTCTTTTAGGCTTTCAGCAGTTACGCGCTGTATTATTTTAGCAAAAAAATAAAAAAAGAGAAAAGTATACCTTTTTGTCCCTCAATTTTTGGCAGAGTCTAGATTTAGTCCCTTAACTTCAAAACCGGACAACTTGCACCCTTAACTTTTGAAACCGGACAAGATTCATCTCTGGCCATGGTTTTGACCTGTTTTGGTGTTGTCCCACTTCGGTTTTGACTGCGCCGACTCAAATTTGTGTACTTTTCCAAGTCCGCGTAATGTTTTAAATTCGGGTACTTTTTTCAAATACGTGAACTTTTTAAAAAATTGTGTACTTTTTCAAATCTACATACTTTTTAAAAGTTCATGTAGTTTTCTCAAATTCATGTAATTTTTAAAAATTGACATACCTTTTAATATTCGCGTACATTATTTTGGGCATGAATCTGAAATTTTTATGCGAACTTGAAAAGTGTACACGGATTTGGACTTTTTACGCCAAAATGGTGGATTTGAAAAATTATTTCAACTTGAAACAAATACGTGAATTTCAAACAAAGTTCATGGATTAGAAAAGGAATACGGATTTGAAAAGAATACACAAACTTTGAATAGTATGCAGATTTGAAATAAGTACGCGAATTTCATAAACAGTTCATGGATTTGAAAAAAAATTACATGGTTTTGATATGCGGATTTGAAAAAAGTACGCAAATGTTAAAAAATCACGGATTTGAAAAAAGTAATTTTATTTTTGAGAAAAATACACGACCTTGAAAAAACTAAGCAGATTTGAAAATTGTGTGAATTTCAAAAAGTTCACGGATATAAAAAGTTATGCGAATTTGAATGAACACGGGTCAAAACCCGGGGTGAGTTGGCACAAAAACCGGTCAAAACCGAGACCAGGGACGAAATTTGTCTGGTTTCAGTAGTTGAAGATGCAAGTTGTTCGGTTTTGAAGTAAAGGGACCAAATCTAGACTCCATCAAGAGTTGAGGGACGAAAAGTATAATTTTCTCAAAAAAATCGATCTGGAATTTTGTAATCTTTGTGAATATATACGGTGGTGCACGACCAGATCGATAAGCTAACTGTGTCGGATTACAAAATGCCCTGAATACGCACAGACATGACACATGAATGGCTTATCTATAAGCACAGCAGAGTTCAAAACACCGGACTCTGTCCAACGGCTGGGAGAGCTAGCTATTTTAGTCCAGAACATCCGTCAGAAACCCTCCTCCTGCTGTGACTCTGCATCTGGAGAGGTGTGGCCCTGGGTCAAACAAACGGAAAAAGATCAGTCTGTTGATATGTGCAAGTATCTTCTCTAGATCCAACACATAATTGTAGTTTAGTACATCTTCAGCCATTCACCTAACGGGTACAAGCGTTTGACATTTTGTTATCATGAACGTGAGAAAATGAGAAATAATGTACTCCCTCTGTAAACTAATATAAAAGCGTTTAGATTACTAAAATAGTGATCTAAACACTCTTATATTAGTTTACGGAGGGAGTATCAGGCTGTACGTAATGGCAGTAGCTCTGTCATTCCCTTTAATTTCTCTTAGACGGACCAAGCAAAGGTAGTTAACAAAATGCCATGCTTTTCGTAGGTGAATATGTTTGACATATTGAACCCAAGTCAACAAATTCTTTCGGATTATTACCATACGCAGACCTTGCTGTGAAAAAAATAACAAACCTTTGTCACTTTGGAGGTGTCCCTGCCATGGCTTTCTGCCGTTGAAGCTTCTCCTGCATGCGTTGAAACCAGATAAAGTAATGAAGCTCATTCGAATTAGGGTAAGTACCGATGAATTTTGCCGTTGAAGGATGTTTGTTTCGCTTCTAAATCATCAAGTGGGGTGGTGGCGCAGTTGGCTAGCGCGTAGGTCTCATAGCTGTATGCGAGTGATCCTGAGGTCGAGAGTTCGAGCCTCTCTCACCCCACCATATAAAAAGACCATGTAGTGATGAAACGCTCTGTGGCAACTTGGGTCGCCGCATGTGCAGCTGATTCGTCAGGTGAACTGAGCTACTCTGAACCTGGTCTTCTTTTTCTATTTTTTTTTGTTCAGCCTTAATAACAGTGCCTTCGTCTGTCATTGGACTTGTATATGAAACCTATCCGTTTTTTTGTTATTAACATCTGAAGCTCATCATCCTTTGTTTTCTGAACATGTACATACAGAGAAAAAAAGGCACCTGAAGCCAGCTTTGACAGTGAAAAAACTCATCTGCAGGCAGCCAGATTGCAGGAGTGACTAGTGAGCAAGGGAAAAACTTGGACCAGATTGAGATCAAGCCTGCCGCCGTCTGTTTTCTATGTAGTGATGAAACGCTCTGTGGCAACTTGGGTCGCCGCATGTGCAGCTGATTCGTCAGGTGAACTGAGCTACTCTGAACCTGGTCTTCTTTTTCTATTTTTTTTTGTTCAGCCTTAATAACAGTGCCTTCGTCTGTCATTGGACTTGTATATGAAACCTATCCGTTTTTTTGTTATTAACATCTGAAGCTCATCATCCTTTGTTTTCTGAACATGTACATACAGAGAAAAAAAGGCACCTGAAGCCAGCTTTGACAGTGAAAAAACTCATCTGCAGGCAGCCAGATTGCAGGAGTGACTAGTGAGCAAGGGAAAAACTTGGACCAGATTGAGATCAAGCCTGCCGCCGTCTGTTTTCTATGAAGTGGAACTTGCAGTACATAGTTAAGCCCTCTGAAACAACACAGTGTTTGATTTGAACTCTGAGTTTACAACATCACAGTACAGCTAAAATAATAGATACTCCTGATTTTGTATTGCACCATACTCTTTTATCTGTTAGGAGTATCCTTTTAGTTCAAATAATGGATCTGGCAATTTGTAATCTTTCTGAGTATGGTGGTACATTACCAGATCGACAAGCTAACTGTCTCAGATTACAAAATGCCCTGAATAGTGAATACGCACACACATGACACCAGTCCAAAACACCGGACTCCGTCGAATGCTTGGGAGAGCTAGCTAATAGCTATTAGCTAGTGTCCTCCATTCCCAGGCTTCCTGTGTGGATCGTGCTTGGAGTTGGCTCCTCCGTAGTCGTAGTCCAGAAAATCCGTCAGAATCCTCATCCTGATGTGGCTCTGCATCTGAAGATGGTAAAGAGAAGTGTGACCCTGGGTTAAACAAACGGAAAAAGATCAGTAGACTTTATAGGCAGTTCTGTCTGTTGATCTGTGTATGTATCTACAGCCATACACAATTGTAGTTTAGTACTACCATCTTCAGTCAATCAGCATTTGACATTTTGCTATCATGAATGTGAGAAAATGAGAAATAATGCAACATAGTGCACATTACAAGGCTAGCTCTGCCATTCCCTTTAATTTCTCTTAGAGGGACCAACCAAAGCTAATTAACAAAATGCCATACTTTTCATAGATGACACCATATGTTTGACATAACCCAAGTCAACCAATACTTTCGGATTATTAACATATGCAGACCTTGCTGTCAAAAACATACGGACCTTTGTCACTTTGGAGGCATCCCTATCACGTTCTGTCGTTGAAACTTCTCCTGCATGCGTTGCAACCAGATAAACTAACGGTGAAGCTCATTCGCATTAGGGTAAACCGTACCGATGAAAAACAAGCAAGAGGGAAGAAGCAGCGTACCTGAAGATGATGCAGTGATCAACAGGGCCATCACCGAGACGGCAGTGAAGACGTGCATTGTCAGTTTAGCCATCCTATTTCTTGTACCACTCCTACCTGTGCTATGAGTTAAGTCATCTTATCTCCTCCTTGTATAATGGCGATGAGCGGAGTGTGCAGTTGTAAGAGGGCAAGTGGCGGCAACTTTTTTGCAATGGCAGAAATGATTCAGGCCACCATTGATTTGGTCTATGCGACAGTGATGAATCTGATGAGAACAATGTCAACCACTACGTATGGTGCTTCATTTGCCCGAGATCATGCATGCATGTGCTTCCAGCTTCAGAAGTGCACGAGCTGGTCTGGTCGTCCTCGACAACATCGATTGTTTGGCATTTTCAGTTTTCACTAAGCTCACCGGTGACAAAATCGTTCGATCGTGCTGAACCACGTGTGGTTCAAGTAGAGGAATAGTAATTACTCCCCCTGTTCATCACAGTAAGATGTTATAACTTAATTCTGAATCAAGGAACTACCTCGCGAACGCGTCGCTCCCGCGGGCGACCGGACGCGCCCCCAACGCCTCTTTGCCGAGCCCTCACGGGTCGCGCCGACACAGGGTGCTCCTAGGCGGCGGCGGTCTTGCGTGCCAGCGGGGTTCTCTGTCGTGGTCGTGGGCGATCTGCTGGACGGCGGCGCTGTTGTTGGCGGCTGGGTGACACGACGGCGCGATCTCGACCTAGATTTGGGCCCTTCGGGGCCCATCTGGGTCTGGGCGGGCCGACGGTGGGGAGGGTCGTCAGCGTGGCTTCCGGGAGGTGGGGGAGCAGCGATGGGTGAGTGGATGCCGGCAGTGCTGGCGCAGCCCTGCTGTAGCATGGCCGACGGGGCTTTGCGGGCCCGATTTGGGCCTGGTCGGGCCATGGGTGGCCTGGTATGCCCTGCCGGCGACCGCGACGATGCCGGAGGCACGAGCCTCCCGCACGATGGCGGTGGAGGTAGTTCCCTCCTGCGCGGCTCCGGTGCTACTGGTCCTGTCGCCTGATGCATCTCTCTTCACCCTCTTGGCCTCGTGGTGGCGATCTCAATGAGCTGGCATGGGTGGCCTCACGACCGCGATGGCGCATGCTGGCGGGCGGCGAGGTGGCTGGTTGGCTCCGCCCCGGTTGGGCAGTGGGGTTTGAAATGCAGGAGAAATCCTTGCCGGTTCTTCCGGCTTCGATGCGGTGACACCTGCGGGTGCCGCCATCCCTTCCTAGAGGGTGTCGGAGGTATCCATCCCTCACTTGCTTTCGCGTGCAGGGGAAACCCTAGAACTGTCAGGGTCCACACGTGGTTCAGCCTGTGTAGCGATGTGATGTCATATGACTGCTAGTTAAGCTCCGTGATGAACAGCCAGATGAGATTTGGTCCTTGAGTAGCGTTGTGGTCCAGTTGCTGAACAAGGATGTTTGGTTCGCTGGTGAAACAACAAGTGGGGTGGTGGCGCAGTTGGCTAGCGCGTAGGTCTCATAGCTGCATGCGAGTGATCCTGAGGTCGATAGTTCGAGCCTCTCTCACCCCACAATATTAGAAAAGACCTAGTAGTGATGAAACGCTCTGTGGCCACTTGGGTCGCCGCATTTGCACCTGATTCATCAGGTGAAATGAGCAAGTCTGAACATGGTCTTCTTTTTCTTATTTTTTTGTTGAGCAAACAAATCAATCTTCCCATCCATTCTTGTATCACGCATGCAAAACAAGCTGCCAATTAGTACACAAAGGAGCCAAAGATACGAGTAACTGGATGGCACCTCGCGCGTCAACGGCAATGAACCTTTGATGTAATTAATTCAGATAGGCTCAGCGCACCATCATGAACAGCGACCGATTACTCGAACTTTTCAAGGACTTCTGTTCCTTCTCAATAAAAACCAACACTGGAAGCTAGCTGCGCCATCTCGTTTGACCATGGCCGGTACGTGATGCCTTATCTTCGCTGAAGAAATTCCAGACCCGAGGGCATTCTTTCTAGAAGCTACAGCCAATGTTAATTAATCAGGCACAAAAGATAGAGCTTGATGTGACCGGACAACGCTCTTACAAAACTTTTGGTGTGTTTCATTTGAACTCTGAGATTACAACATCGCGTACAGCGCAGCTAAAATAATAGATACTCCTGATTTTGTGATGGGCCGCACACTCTTTTAGCTGTTATTATTTTAGCTAGAAAATAATCGATCTGGCATTTTGTGATATTATTTGAGTAAGACACACTGCTAGATGGATGAGCCAACTGTCAGATTACAAAATGCCCTGAATACGCACACACACATCACTGAGGAATGATCAGATGAATGCCATATAAGCAGAGTCCAAAACACCGGACTCTGTCAGGGGACACGAGTGGCTAGCTAGTGTCCACCGCCGGGCTTCCTGTGGGGGTCGTGCTTGGAGTTGGCTCCTCCGTAGTCGTAGTCCTGAACATCCGTCAGAACTCTCATCCTGCCGTGCATGTGACTCTGCATTTGGAGAGGATAAAGAAGAGTGTCACTCTGAAGTCTGAACTAAACAAACACCATTTGTTAGTATCATGAATGTGAGAAATACCGCAACAGAGTGTAGAAAACAACACCATTCCCTTTCTCTTTGGCACATAGCAGGATGCACTACTTTTGATAGGTGACCACATGTTTGACACAACCCAAATCAACCGTTTCTTTTCGGATTAACAGATGCTACATACCTTTGTCGCTTTGGAGGCATCCCTTTCATGGCTTTCTGCCGTTGAAGTTTCTCCTGCATGCGTTGAGACCACATAAAACTAATCAGGCAAGCTCATTGCATATGGACTGGTGAACTGGTAAGAAAACAGCAACAGGGACAGGGGAAAGATGGCGTACCTGAAGGTGCAGTGATCAACAGGGCCATCACCAAGACGAGCATCGCCAGTTTAGCCATCCTATTTGAGTTTCTACTCCTAGCCGTGCTATGACTTTGTTGTCATTCTTACCCTCCCTTGGTGGCAGGAGCTTTGCCCTTCTTATACGCGGGTGAGGAGCATGCAGCACAGCTGTAAAAGGGCAACTTTTTTGCAACGGCGCAAATGTTCGGGCCACCATTGATTTGGTCTAGACGACATGATCGAAACAATGTCAACCACTACGGTGCATGCTTGATTTTCCAGCTTCAGAGCTACACAAGCTGGTCGTACGTCCTCGAGAACCATCTTTCGTGTATAATCCTGCAGCGTGAGTGCACCGGCACGATCGAACGGATAAGAGGGTCCTGGCCGGATGCAGTGGTTACATGCATGTGCAGTGCCACTGGTACTCCTAACCTAGTAGCCTACCCGGCCTAGCCAGCTATCCTGATTACAGTGAGGCGTGCGTCTACATGCACTATCATCCTTCTCCATGCGTCCATGAGATGTGTGTCTGTGGGCAAGCTGCCACTACGACCAAAGATGCATGCATGCACAGCACCGCACCTGTGGGATCAATGATGGCCGCCACCTACGTGGCTACGTGGTAGCGGGTAGCAACCTTGTGATGCACCCGGCCGACTCTCTCTTTTACATACCATCTCGCCAACAAACGAGGACGTTGCCACTGCGTGCTTGCTTTGATCGGGGTCTTAACCTAGCTACCCGGTTGAGCCGTCAAGGCGGAGGCAGAAGCGCTGGTCGCTGATTTGGCTCTTAGTCCATGGGTCAGAGCATCTCCAGTCACGCCCCCAACAGGCCCTTTCCATGCGATTTTTTCGTACCGGCGTCCAAAAATCGACCCAGTCGCGTCCTCGAGAGCCTGTTTTTCGTCGGCTTGGGTCGAAATTTGGTGCCGGCATACCCAGGCCGAACCCGACACGCTGGGAGGCGCCGGGGCGAGCGATTTTGGCGCGAACGAACTGTGGGCCCGCTGAGTCAGCGACACTCGCCTCATCGTCCTCACAACGCCTTGGTTTCCCGCAGGGAATCAATGGCAAGTCTGCCGCCGGTCAGCCTTCCATTGATTCCTCAAGGGCGGCGCGACGACGCCCCCCCCCCCTGCCACGCGGCGCCCGCCTATAAAAGCAAGCCTCTCCCTTGCCTCTGGCCCCACCCACCCACAGCCCCGCCGTCGAACTCTCTGCATCTCTCCGCGCACGCAGCCGCCGAGCTCTGTCTCTCTCCCCCGTGCCCTCCTCTGAGACGATGGTCGAACGATTCCCCGACGATAGGGCGGCATCCAACGGCTTTGGCCGCCGCTCCCTTCACGAGTGGGAGGCGTTCCTGCTCTTCGAGGCCAACATCCCGGCGCCTCCCGACATGCGCTCCGGGCCGGGGGGGGGGGGGCTTGGAGGCTCAGCGCCGGCGGCATCCCCATTCCCCCGGTGCCCGACGTCGACGCGCACCCCGACCTCTTTGCCGCCGAGGTCGACCGCGTGCGGGCGTCCCTCACGGACGAGCAGCGGGCCCTCCCACAGTACACCGCCGGCAACCATGAGGCATGGGCGGCGTACTTCCAGCACCGGCAGGCGTAGTGGATCGCCTCCACCAACAGGGCGCCGGTGGTCAGAGGTAGCAAGAACAGCGAAGGGCACGCCTCTGGTGGGGCGCCCCCGACCGCTCGCTTCACGCCGTCCTCTCCAGCACCTCGAGAGGGCGGCAACGACCCGCCCGTGACCTACCCTCCCGCGCCGGCCCGAATCGGCTACCAGTGGATGCCGAGGAGGACGGCGTCCTCTTCTTCCTACCGTTCCTCCTCGTCGGGGTCGCCGGCACTGCTCAGCGTCAAAGCCGAGCCCGGCGAGGCACCGCTCGGCCGGCGAACACGCATCCCGGGCGCCGGCACTGCTCAACGATGGCGGGCGCGCCTCCTCCTCGGCCCCTTCCCGGTTCGTCAGGCCGAAGACGGAGCCCGGGCTCGCCGCACTCAAGACGGAGCCGGGCCTCTCCGAGGAGGCGGCCTTGAAATGGGTGCGCGAGGACTGGGCGCAGACGGAGCTAGAGCGCCAGTGCCGCGCCCTAGAGCAGTACTCCGCTTGGCGCCGTGGCCGTGACGTGGGAGGAGTCATCGTCCTCGACGATGACGACGGCGACGCGCCGCCGGTCCGCCAGGGCGACGGCGGACAGGGGTCCAACAGGGGCGACGCGACCGCGTCAAGGAGGAGAAGGACGACGGTGATGGCGGCGACAACGGCGAGGACTTCGCCGCGCTCAGCGCATTCTTCCTGTAGCTAGGCTTTTATTTTTATGTTTGTTATGTAAAAAAAACTGTTAAGCGCCGAAGTTTATGCCCATGCAGAATTATAGCTGAAAGTATGTTGATTTTTTTTTTAAATCTCCTGGGTTGACCTTGGGGCCGGCGGCTGGAACCTGATCGGTCGCAAGCTGATTTTTTCGCCGGGTCGCCCCCAGGCGGCGAATTTTCGAGCCCCCTGAGGGACCAACGGCTGGAGATGCTCTTAGCTTGAGAGTAGACCATGGCATCAAAGTCAACTATAAGCCGGCCCTATCGCTTGGGAATAAATGCTTTCCTAGCAGCTTGCAGAGAAAAACGAAGCTTAGAAATTGTAAACGAACCCCTAAAGGCGGATGAAGGCTTAAACCTATTCATCTACCCTATCCCTCGCTTGACTCTTCTTAGAAAAGGACCAGAGGCCAATAACATGGGAGCCAGGGAGGTAGCAATTGGCCATCATTAGGGTTGTGATTAATGGTAATACAGTACTATAATGAATGGATACGTTGAGTACAGTATGCATGGAGATGTGTGAACACACACCATTTTAACATCGTGTGCACCGAAAACAATGGAACATAATATATAGATTTATAAATAGATAGTCACCTAAATAATACTGGAGTATATGTTGGCATGACAAGGAACGAAACTAAAATCACGGTCTCGTCAATCAAAATGGAAAGAAACAATCGGTGGATGAGATTTGAACCAGTTGCACGCCCCGAACATTGGCCTCCGATATGATCGATGCAATCACAACAAATTTTTCGGAGAATCGTCTAAAACCCCAATCTGCACTACAGATCCTTACCTCTCATCTGCCCACTCTTCCCCATCCCTCCATCCATCTCGACACCACGTGATAGCCAGCCAGCGATGCCGAAGCAGCCGCTGCAGGCCTCGACCCGTAGTCGCACGCCCGTCATCAAGTACCAGCAGCAAGAGGCGGCCGTCATCACCGGCAAGTCGTCGGTGTCTGACAAGATGAAGAAGGCCAAAAGATCGGCGACGAAGCAGGATGACCTGCACCAAGGCCTAGACCCAAGGCCAACGACTTTGTGTTTGTCAGCAAGCCATTCCCCACCGACGAGCCATTCAACAAGTGGCCCAGCCGGTAAATATGATGCTCATTTTCTCCCTGCGGATTGCGACATGAATATCCACTAGAATTAATACTCCTACTTCTCTAACATACAAATGGTATTCTTTTCTTACCTGTTTGTGCAGAGAGAGATATACCGTATTACATTGGCAGAATAGTTAAATTTTTCGAGGGCGTGGACGACCGCCGCTACTTCACCTGCCGGCTGTTTTTTCCATCCAAAAGATACAGTGATATCCAAGAAGAAACTCCTCCAAGAACAAACTCACCACCCGAGGCGCGTGTTCCTATCCGATGAAGGAATGACAATGAACTTGACTGCATTGTGTCAAAGGTCAATATCGTCCAAGTCAATCCAAAGTTAGGAATCTGTGATGCCTGCCTCATTCATATATTTTCTCATTTTCTATACACTTTGTTGCAGCTCGATCCAGAAGCCAAAGCTTGACTGGCGGCTGACGGGGACATATATTTTGACATGACATATAGCATCCCCCACTCTACTTTTGCAAGTATCACAAGGTAATTGTTGTACCAATTACCAACTCTCAATCTTGGCTATACTTTCTGTGCTATTATGTGAACTAATTTTATACTGACATGCGCTTTGCTTTGGATATTTTGAGTGAGTCCATTTAACTATGGGCTTTGAAGATTTTTAAAATACATGTAAAACTATTTTGCCACGAAGTTCGTCGATCATAATCATGTTGAAATCTGAAATTTAGTGTCCACCTACAACTTGTACTCATAAATTCAAATATAAGACCGAGGTTTTTTTGGTAGTCAAAGATTTTACTTGATTGTAGATAATAATGAGAATTCTAGGATCACGTCTAATGGTGATTCTGATTTGAAGGTTGACTCTGCATCGACAAAAGCTACACTTCTCGACCTTTATTAAGGTTGATGGAATGTCCACCGGCTTGTGCCTGGATGCAGTAATAGTTGGTCTTCAACTCCAAACAATATAATTCTACCTTACTTGTTTAAAAGTATAATTTAGTAATTTCTCTTCAATACCATGTCTATATATGACATACTTTTTAAAATATTTGTAGCGATGGGCTGTTGATCTTAATAGCTATGCATGCGAGAGCTTCAAGTCCAATAATCCAAGCACGGCGGTATGGATCAATGCATCTTATACTTCCTTATACTGTATAAATCCTCCCTTTAGTCTACCGAATATAAAATGTTTTTTGGTTTTTAATATAGGCTCACATCGAAAAAGCGGAGGATTTTTTAGATTTGCTTAACGAATGAGATCTCCTATGCGACACTTATAGGAGATCCCAATCCTTAAGAAAAGCTAGAAAATCCTCCGCATTTTCATTACAAAACTATATTAAAAAACAAAATATAATTTATATTCGATAGACTAGAGAGAGCACTTAGAAAAAATAAGGAAGTATAAGACGCATTAGGACATACCTCCTTGCTTGGACTATTGAACTTGAAGCTCTTGCGTACAGAGCTATTAAGATCAATAGCGCATTGCCACAAATATTTTTTAAAAAGTATATGATATATATACATGGTATTGAAGAGAAATCACTAACTTATACTTTTAAATAAAATATAGTTATACTGTTTGGAGTTGAAGGTCAGTTATTGCTACACCCAGGCACAAGCCAGTGGACATTCCACCACAAACTGAATAAAGGTCGATAAATGTCGTTTTTGTCGATGGAGAGTCTACCTATCATCATCACCATCAGTTGTGATCCCGCAATTCTCATTATTATCCACAACCAAGTCAAATCTTTTATTACCAAAAAGGCTCGGGTCTTCCTAAAAAAAGACTTAGGTTTTATATTTGAATTTACGGTTACAAGTTGTAGGTGGACACTAAATTTCAGACTTCAACATGATTATGATCGACCACACTGAACTTAGTGGCAAAATAGTTTCACATGTATTTTAAAAAATCTTCAAAGCCCGGTAGTTAATTTTGAAAATCTAATATATTTACAAAAAATTACTCAAAATATTCAAAGGAGAGCGCCTGTCAGTATGTACTTAGTTTGCATAATAGCACCATTATATTGTGCAAACCAAGCCAAGGTTTGGAGTTGGGAATTAGTCAGCAATTAACTTGTCTGATATTTGCAAAAGTGGAGTAGGGGACGCTATATGTCATGTCAAAATATAGGTCACCATCAGCCCGCAGTCAAGCATTGCCTTCTAGATGAGCTGCAGCAAGGTGTGTAAGAAAAATGAGAAAATATAGATGAGTGAGGCAGGCATCACATATTCCCACCCTTGGATCGACCTGGACGATATGACTTTCGACACAATGCAGTCGAGTTCATTGTCGTTTCTTTCGTCGTACAAGAACACATGCCTCGGGTCGTGTGTATGGTCATGGAGGAGTTTCTCCTTGGATATCATTGTATCTTCTGAACGGAAAAACCACCAGCTGAAGTAGCTGCCGTCGTCCACGCCCTCAAAGAACTTGACTATTCCGCCAATGTAATCCGGCAGATTCACACAAACGGATAAGAAAATAATAACATGTGTAAGTTAGAGAAGTAGAAATCAAAAAATGGATGGGGCATTCTTTTGGGCTGGTTTTGACAAAGTCCATGGAGGCAAGTGCCTAGTTGCCTGGTCATCTATTTGCAGAGCGACCAGCCTCACAAACTTGGTGTTCACGACCTTCAGCTGCAGGGCATTGCCTCCGAGTCTGATAGGAGTGGATCATTAGACCCTGGAAGATCATGGCAAGGACTTCTGCCATTCTTTGATGACACTGTTAGGGGAGTTTTTGACAGTCTGGTCTCAATTCCTATTGACTCCGGATGAGAACCTTGCATCGACTTAGTCGATGCCGGCGGCAGCGGCGTCCTTGGACGTCGCCTTCCTCGCAGGAGGTGCTGCTGTGGAGCTCCAGCACCTACGATACTCTGCTTTGTGGTCACCGGGTGAAAACCTAAGATCAGGCTCGCCGGATCGGATGATGGCGTTGCGTCTTCGACAACACTTCCTCCTTGGAGGCGTCATCTTGGGGGCCCAAAGCGACGGTTCCTGATGCGGCGTGTGGTTGAGGGTGGTGCGTTTTGGTGGTGGTGGTGCGGCGAGCTTGGGGCCGACGGTGGTGTGTTTCTTCTTCATGTGTTTCTCTTTGGCTGTCCTTCGCATGGTCTCCGTCCTTTGCTGTGCATGCTCAAGACCCTCCCATGGTTGCCGTTGTGCTACGGCGAGCTTTGGGCTCTTGGTGTTGTCTTGGTTCACCTTTGCTCAATGAAGACGCAATGATGCCTCCCCAACCTGCTAATCATTCTGACCGTCCGTGGCGGATCTTCCAGTCAAGGTTCGTGTTATGGTTTGGCACTCGTTGATTATGGTCGATCCTCTGTTGTGCCGTGGGGCTCGGTACGCACGCCGGTGCGGTGCGTTAGGTTGTTTGCAGAGTCTTGGTATTGTGATCCCTCGACAGAACCCTACATCTACTTGTGTCTCTCGTGGTGTTGGTCTTTCTGCCTACTATCTAGGTCATGCCCTCTCCTGGGTGGCACTTTTTCCTCATCTTCCGTAATCTTGTTACCTGTATGGTTTTCGGCCCGGTTTCCCTCATAAACGCGTCAACTTGTTTAGGTTTTTGATCCGGTTTCCCTTATAAACTGGATCAGCCAAAGCTTAAGGGGTGACTCTTGGCTTTGGCAGCTTTTTGAGCAATATATTTAGGTGGGGACTCTGTGACGAATCTTGCATCGCTATGGTCCACGCCCTCAAAGAACTTGACTATTCTGCCAATGTAATCCTTATTCACACAAACGTGTAAGAAAAGAATAATATTTGTAAGTTAGAGAAGTAGAAATCAATAAATGGATGTGGGCATTCTTTTGGGCTGGTTCTGACAAAATCCATGGAGGCAAGTGCCTGGTTGCCTGGTCATCCGTTTGTAGAGCGACCAGCCTCACAAACTTGGTGTTCATGACCTTCAGCTATTGGGCATTGCCCTTCCGAGTCTGATGGGAGTGGCTGAAGGGATCAGACCCTGGGAGACCATGGCAAGGACTTCCGTTATTCTGATGACACTACTAGGGGAGTTTTTGACAGCCTGGTCTCAATCCAGGTTAGAGATAGCAAGTCATCGTTTTTTTTTTCAAAAATAGATGGATCGATGGGACCTCTGTGACAAATCTTGCACCTCTAGTGGTTGACAAGTTTGCTACCCAATACAAAAACAAGCGCACGGTATGGGAAGCACTAACAAACCTGCGGCCGATCTTGGATGTTGGAGCTGATCTTTTGCCTGAGGGGCTCGATCAATTTCATAGACTAGGCAAATGCATGTGCGCTGCCTAGTGGGCAATAAAATATACAGTGTGGAACGACTAATCAAATGCAATCCTACCAAACAAAAACTATTGTATACAGTCAACAAATCTGAACGGGACTCAGTGCAACAACGAGTATCACCGGACTTTCTTAACTATGAATATGAGGCATGCAAACTTTATGAAATCACAGTGCAAATCAAATGTTAGGAAAGACCGTAGGACAGTGCTTACCTTGACGATTATTGTAGTTCAACAATCCACCATTAAACCGAACATCTACTGTGGCATCTCATGGTTTGTGCTTTGTGACAATACAACAAAACATTGGTTTGGTTCACGCGGCTGGAAATGCATATGTCAATCCAAACAAGGGGGACTAATCTAGGCATGTAAGCAAAAAGAAAAAGCAAACCAAATCCCATCATAATACACTCACTACCATTCCCCAAAACTGAAATAAACTAAAATAAACGAAATGCCATGCCTTTTGTCAAAAATGCCATCCCCCAAACACTAAAACTGCCAGCCATGCCATTCGCAAATGCCATCCCCCAAACACTAAAACTGCCAGCCACGCCATTCGCAAATGTCATCCTGGCCAGTGAACAGTCAGTGGCTATTGCAGTCCCTACAAAACTTGAGATGAATAGCTAATCTGGCAAGACATTTTTTTAGGGAAACGTTTCCAGCCGGGGCACCGGCGGAACGTTTCGGCCGGCCGCGTGACACGCTGGCTTTACACCTCCACGCAAAACAACCCCGCACGAGACGCGTGTTGTGGTGGGTCCGTGTGAACCGCTTTTTCCTTGTATCTTATCTCATTTCATCCCCTCGTTTTCCTGGCCACACAACGCTTTGTATCTTATCTCTTCCCATTTCCTTCGTTCCCCGGGCCACACACCGCCGCAGCACTTGTTCTTCCACCTACAGCCTAGCGCATGCACCAGCGATGGGTGTGGCCGATGCTATAAGCAAGGCGGCCGCTGGCGGATTTCGGCGCGAAGGTGCGGCAGCCGTTGGTGCGTCAGAGCTGCAACCACGTCGCCGGAGATGCCATCACCGGTGGCGGTGGGTGCTACAACCCCCTGTCGGTGGAGCTGCATCCATCGGCATCTGGCGAAGAGAGCTGCAACTGTTCACTGTGGCCGCCGCATGTCTCTGACCATGGCATGGCTCGAGTTTTTTTTGTTGGAACCACGTCTAATTTTTGCTACCAGTGTCTTCGGTTTTTGTTGGAACCAATCCAGATTCTGCTCCCATGTTTGTTTTTGCTGGAACCAGTGTACTAATTTGTTACCACCGTCTTCGTATTTTGCTGAAACAAAGCAAATTTTGCTGCCATGTTTTTTTGCTGAAATCATTTTTGTATCACTTTTGCTACAACGGTTTTGGGTTTTGCTACTGCCGACACTTTCTTTTGTTACATTCTTTTTGATGAGGTTGTCGAGACCCCTTGACTATGTGTTTTTCCTGTCTTTTTTGCTACAACCATATTTTGTTTTTGCTGGAACTGAAGACATTTTTTGCTACATCCACCCACAGCGGTGTTGCTCAACGGCGGCGATGGCTTTTTTTATTATTATTTTTGCTGGAACCATCCTAAAAATTGCTACCACCGTATCTTGATTTTGCTGGAACCGGCATTTTTTCGCTTCGGTGTCGGCGGTGAAGGCGGGTGGTGTTTTGGTTCGCCGGCGACGGTGAGGCTGCGAGCGCCGGCGACGAGCAGGGGCAGCGGTGCTCCAAGCGAGAGCAACGCGGGCCAGCATGCGGGATCCCGCAAGCGGCGGCGGTGTTTGCTTTTTTTCTCCTTTTATTTCCTGTGGGGGAGGATGACGATAAGAGATGCGGGGCAGATCTGACGGTTACGCGCGTCCAGATCGAGCGGCTCTGGTTTGACCGGTCGAAACGCTGCGCCGGTGCGCCGGCGCAGAGTACTGCCCTTTTTTTTATGGTGAGCATCAAGTACATTAGCAAATAGCATCGGGAACACTAAAAAGTATGTGCCTGAATAATAATTTGACACTTACGCGTGAAAATAGTCCACCATGGATAGAAAGCAAGTGCGTGCATGTCATTCCCAAAATCCAGTTCCCATCATACGTAACATCCAAATACATAATTGGTGATCCAAACCCTTGGAACAATATCTTCTCCATCCGCATTGAACTCTTATTTCAGGCACATCATAGAACCATCAGAGTACTTGCAAAGCATTGGAAGCTGGTGTCAATCCATTAGTAATGATACATTATCAATAAAATATCATAAGAATGTCATCAACATAAACTTCGAACTTCATTTTTTTCAAATAAAACATTCAGAAACATTAGGGGTGACTCACAATTTAAAGCGCATTGCGTTAAATTGCAATCCTTGAAGAGGTAGAAAATGCACTGGAATAAACAAAATGCCTAATAGCATAGTTCGGCTTATGATTAGTACCAATTCAAGCCTATTAAAACAGTCAGGCCAACAGTGCAAAATCCTTTCAAGCATACGTAGCTGGGCAACATAGATGATATCCTATTGAAAGGTCCCCATCTATTTCATCAAATTATGATCCTGTGGCGTCATCCATTTACCCACCTCACAGTAATTGTGCATGGTATATTGTATGGATATTCTCTAAAATAATTTGTTGTGTGGATAAGCTGGGCCAGGATTTTAGGCTAGTGGATGCTAGGTTAGTTGTCTATTCTGAAGATTTTAATCACTGAAATGCCCCTTATTATTATTCTGTTTAATTACTGATCATAAATCACTGTCTAATTTCGCATGGATAAGCATGTTCATGTAAAGAAAGGAAAACCTCATTCACGATCCTGAATTAGTATGGCGTACCATGTTTCAAAGTTTTGTTTACGGCTTTGCTGTATGGTGCACCAAGTTTGATGCCCACTGCACCGTGCTGAAAAGAAAACATCATTTGCGATTAGGAATAAGCAAGTTCATTCACGTCCACGCACAACGGAAAAAGGCAAAATCAGTGGTAGCAGCAGCTCGCATACGCACCTTAAACAACACGTGGATGCCGCTGCCGCAGCTGCGCGAGCTCCGTTGCGGATTGGACCCTGCTTCGCTGTGTGTGGGGCAGGACAACGTGCAGGGGAGGAGGGCCGCGCCAGTTAGATGCGAGGCGGCGGCGGCGGCCAGGCGTACCGCAATGAGAGATGGCATCCACACGGCGACCGGTGTCCTCCAAAAGCGAGGTCATGGCGGCGGCGACAGCCTATGGAGGCCCGTATGCCTGCACTCAATTCTCCCTACTCAGATCAATTCACTATTGTCCGGGAGCTTCCCCGCTTGCGCGATTGTGTTGGTAGCCGCCACCAATCATCCCAATATTGCTCGCCGGCACATCGGGGACGTGGTCCCTCAACGGCGGCGACATTGTCCGGCACCGACAGTTGCCTCCTCCCGAAGACTGCTAGGGTTAGCCACATCAGCACGTGTGGGGGCGAGATGGCAGGGCGGCGGTGTTCTCGAAGGGTTTGGCCGACGACTGGGACTAATATGATTGCATACCAAAAAGTACACTTAGGACATAAAAGTAATATAAGAAATCATGTAGCAAAGAAGCAATCAAAACCCGCGGCCCGCAAGAAATGATCTTCTCGGTTTGAAAAAAAACGCAGAATGTAACTTTAATTGTTTTAGCAGTTTTGCTAGAACTCATCTAGATAAGATATAATTTGGTCTCATTCACCTTTTATAGCCATTGGATGTGATGCTATAAGATGTGTGTGTGCTGACGTGGGTTGTATATGTTTTTGTTTTCAAAATGAATGAGACCAAATTATATCTCATCTAGACGAGTTCTAGGTACTCCCTTGTTTTAGAGATGTGTTCAATATGAATCCTAACTAATGTTGTAAAAAATCTACTATGTCATACGAATTCTCATAGCCAAAAGAAAAAAGTAACTGCCCTACGTAGCACAATGATTTCCAAAATATTTATATACTTTGTGAGATAAAATAGTTGTGTTCTACTTTAAAAAGGCCAGATTATAAGGAACCTTTGTTCTATGGAAGCACGAGATTTTCAAAGTTTTCACTCTTAAGTATTACAACCCTTGATCTTGGAAAAAGGGACTGTAAGCAGTTTCTAACTGGAAGGAAATAAAAAATGTAATACCTTTCAGAACGTTCAACAACCTGGCGTTGTATTGCCTCGCCAATATATGAGCTAAATAAGATACGGAGACTGGATGGTCAAGAGGAGGTGTGCTTTTGGCAAACATGTATAATTTTTTTTTGAAACAGAACAAACATGTATAATGAGTGGCAAAAGTAGGGTTAAGACACCGATGCATCATCGTTTTAATAAATAAATTAAACGGGCAATGTGCAGCAAATCAAACAACACCTGAAAGATCTCTGGATTACCGGTCGTGGAGGCTGATTGATAGGACAAGAATGCCTGCCTGCATGACAAGAACGTGTTTACCAAACTTCGGAAACAAAGAAAGAAAAAATCCAACAAAGAGAGGTGGAGAAACTTGCTGATGTGGACGTGCGGTGACCGGGCCGGGGTTGTCCACACCGGCGGCCGTGTCCAGTCGCGATCAGGCCGGTACGGTGTCGACGAGACGCGAAGGCCATGTCCAGACGTGAGCCAGCCGTCGATGTGCAGGCGCGACGCCACATGCGGCGCTGTGCGAGCTGGCGTTGGGGTTGTCGTGGGGGGAGTATTTGGGGGCGGCGACGTCCTGGAGATCCAACTCCCCCTTTGGAGGAGGCACGGGCACGGTTAAGATCCTGCGGGAGGCGGCCCTGATTCCTTGCTTTCTCTTCGGAGGAGTATTGGATTGCATTCCGAATTTTAGGGCGAGATGTGCGTCTGTTTTCCTCATTCATCGTGTGATCTTATCTTAGGTGGGGGGGAAACTGGGCGGAGGAGCGTGTTTTTTCTCGTGAGGGCGGACCAAGGGAAGGCAGAACGCGGTCAGCGTGGCAGGAAACGAACCTTACGCTCTTTTTCTTTCTTCTTTTAATATTTTATTTACATTTTTATAATTGATGATGAATTCAAACACTCTAGAAATCAAAGTCAGCACCTCTAAGAGACTAAGCCGTCATAGCAACATCCGATTGTTGCCCTTCCCTTAAAAAGAGGCAATGAGATACTACTGCATAATAATGACAACATGCCCTCCAGCTAAATAACTTCGTGATTTTGGGATATACTCTTTCATGGATTTTGGGATATACTCTTTCATGGATTTTGGGATATGCCCTTCAGCTACATAATAATGACAACATGCCTTCCATGGCTGTGAGACAACAGACCTTGCCAGACCAATGCAAGGAAGGGGTCACACAAGACAATATATGACACCTCCTTTTTGGACCCGTAGATAATCGAGCAATATGTCACCTTTGCAACAACATCAAAAAAAGCATCCAGCATATTCGATTGGATTTGGATCACACAGCAGGAATCTCTACTATCTAAAAAAAACGTAGTGTTTCGTTTCCCCTCTTACGTTCCCCGCTTCGTCCAACCTCCCGTACGACCCCCTCAACCCCCGATTTTCTTTCCCCCGTCCCAGTCCCACCTCTCCTACGACCCACTCACCCCCCGATTTTCTTTCCCCCGTCCCGGTTTTCTTCCTCACGGTTTTGTTCCTCTGGCCGGACAAACAAGACGCAATCAATCACATAAGGTAACCAGAGGCAATCATTCCAAACGCAATCGTTTCACATAAGGTAACCAGACACAATTATTTCAAACGCAATCAATTCATGCATGACAATCAATTCATTCAATCATCTTCCTTCTTTCAAACAAACGGTGATCAATCTCTCCTTCCTTCTTTCATTGAAACCGTGATCAATATTATTCCTTCCTTGACTATCACCATGGTTTACATCTCCTTCCTTCTTTCAATCAATACATCTCCTTCCTTCTCTACTACCTCTCTCATCTTACGTCAATGTTTCTTCCCACATTTTCGTCCAGCCTTGTCCCTCCGTTCCATTGTACGCCGCCCCGCTCCCTTTTTGTTTTGTTTTAGCCCCTTCCTTTCATCCAGTTTTCCTAAAACTAGCCCTATTTAGAGGCTTTAATTTTGTCTGCATGATCTCATCCACAATCAGTGTTTTTATTCATTGCACCGTGATGCTCGGGCACCCTCCCTATCTGCGACCGCGGCCTACCCTGTCTAGGAGCACGACACGCAGGGAAGCCCCGCGCCATGTCGCAGCCATACGCCTTGCTCCTGCTCCGGATGGAACGATCCCCGAACACCCCCGGCTTGCTTAGGTTGCGCCGCCATCAGCCCGATCTCCCGTCCTGTCGCCTCCGCTTCTCGCCATATATCCCGTCATGTCTCTGCAGATCAGCCCGCGAACGACTCCGGAGGTGAGGACGACGCCGCCACCACCGCACCCCTCCATGAAGGCGAGGAACACGCAGCCGCCGAGGCGAGGGGCTGCTCCCTGCAACTGCTACTCCAGTCCACTACGTTCCTCAGTTGAGGTATTTGTTCATCAGCTTGCCAATTGTCATTTTGTTGGACTCCTGCACATACGTCTATGATTGCTTCATTGAAAGTCAGCTCTTGTACATTAGCACAAGATTAGATGATCATGGAGCGCACAGGAGCCTCGTGGACGGACAACCGTGCCCAGATTCACCTCATTGTTTATCCATGAGTATGTCACCGCGAGCCTCTGTACCACTAGCTACCAACTCTAAGATGTACTACAAAGGTTACATCAACGGTGCTATTCAGTTCACAATTTGAGGATCAATTTAAGGTTTTTCCGTTACTCTACTGTATTGCATTTAAGTCATTTATATGAAAGATATAGCAGAGATTTTTTCTACACCAAAAGAGCACATATTGGGTGATGCACTGTACAGTACATGAAATAATTCAGCCATGGTTTCGTAGTTTGTCGATCTGCTGAATTATTACCAGGATTATTCTATTTATTAGTATCCCCGTGGTTGTTGGACTGTTCGAGTGATAAAAGTGACGTGATTTTAATTTGTTTTATCTTCTTAAGTGCCGCAAGCCATGAGCCCATGATGTGCAATGAGGGATCTAATGTAGGCAGGACCAACAAGGGAATTGCGGAGCTACATATTTAGTTTTTTGTAAGGTGCATGCTTGCTTCAAGTGTCTACTGTCTCTATAGATATTGTGTAAATGCATATACGATGCAGAAGCTAAATATTGGATCACCTTTAGCATGAGAGCAAAAGGTCCGATGCAGATGCAACACATTCATTTTATTCCTGTACTGCATATATATATATTTTTTCAGGTGATTGTTCACCTTTGTAGTCAACTTCCTTGTGTATGCACTCGGCCCTCAATATCTATGTACTCGAACCATTAGATTTATTATTGGTAGTACTCATTATATTACTATAGGGGTTGAAGTGAAGCAAGGAAACTCCTATCCTTTTTAATTCATGTAAAGTAAATTTCTGTAAGGATGTGACACCCTTGGAAGGTGAGAAAGTAATGACTTTTGGTAATAAAAATAGTATTTTATAAGGGATATTATAGAAATATAATTACATGAAAAATAAATTTTAATTATTGCTGACATGCAAAAAAAAATCATTGCTTACCTACATATTTACAACCTTCTTACTTTTATTATTACACTATTCTTTGCTATACACCACATTTTAGCTATGAAGTTAATTTCAACTTACGTGCATACTGACTGGACTTGACTAACATAAGCACAAACTGTTCTGTCAAACATACCACGACCAACCCTAATAGGTTGTGCGCATCACAACTCTTAGCAGTATCTGTTACGACAGTGTAATGCCACGATCCCTAGCGACGAGCATCAAGGAGGATAAGATGGTAGCTGTCGACAAGGATTCAAGAAGGACGTGACACCATAGTGTCAGTTGTAACATTAGTCAAGATGAATCTCAAAAAGAAATATTTGGGATGTGGAGGTATGTTGAATTTCTGAATGTGGATTTTGCTAGAGAACAAATCAATGTGTATGCACATATTGCATTTGCTTCACCACACTATATGTTTATCCTGTTGTTAAAAATGTATTGTTTTTTATTGTTTGTCTTGTATTATTTGTTGTTTATTTTCTATTTTATTTCTTATTGTAGCAATAATTTGATCATTCAACTAAAAATGCTAGGTATTACAGTGACAAATATATGGATTTGGTAGTTTCATATAAAATTAATAAGCGAGAGATAATGAAATATAGTTGTGAGTGTTGCAAGAGTTAAAACAACTTTTAGGGGAAAAAATTTATAGTGGAATGCCATGTACTTAGGTCCATCTAGAACTGACAGTTTTGGATTTGTATGACGGTGAAACAAAGGTGATACTATTGTAGCCAGTTTAATTTACTTACCAAACTTCTCGAACTATATGATAAATCACAAGCGGAATTACACTATCGCATTAATAGAAATTTTTTATCCCGTTGCAACGCACGGGCAATGTCCTAGTAAGAATAATCATACAAGCATATATATACAACTTCTCCACAAATGGTTATGGTCAACATTATCTGTCAACTTGAGCATTCCAAAGGAATGCAGAAATCCATTCGAGGTACAATTTATACCGTCCACAATCCATTCAAAAGGAATCATATTAGTAGTAGACTGGAGACGGCTGGGCTGGCTAACTCATGGTGCAGCAAAGGCTAACAAACAACAGAGTTACATGACTAAAGTGTTGCCATATATGTAGTCATAGTCTTATCAGGGGCACAACAAACAAATTCTTTTGTCTTGCAGCACAACTCCATATTCCACAACAGAAAAACTATCACGCCTCCAGCGAAGGTCCTTCAGCGTCACCTTCAGCAGCACAGGGATCATCAACAATTGTGACACCCTCAAGATCCAAGGGGCGGCCAGTCATCGGATGAATAGGGTTCCTGTCACGAGGTCCACCCTTCCGGCCCATAGCTAGCAACGGAGGTGGAGGAAGAACACGGGATCTGAGGGCTGTGCCCCAACAGATAGCCAGTACCTACAAGAGAAGTACGGTTATATGGTGTCATGTGGTCTTGCAGGGCAGGTGGAAAAAACAGCATGTCATATTTGCAGCGACTACTCATTAGGTCTGCTATGGATGCAATCAAACAGATCTCATGTACTTGAAACATCTGAATCCTTATTCACTAAATCGACAATTTTCTTCCCCAGTGGAGGGGGGCAAAGTGAGCTTAGAAGTGAGCGGTACTTGCCAGTTGGCACTGCAACCAACTAGTATAGTGCAAGCCCCAGATAGTTGTGCTTGTCTGTCTTCTGTTTTATTATCTACCCACTCAATATCCCCAATGATACAATGTAATGCCACAAAGCATGAGAACAGCAAGGCCCAAATTGTTTAGGTTTCATAGAAAATGCATAATCTATTTAGCTTTAAGCCTCTAAAATACCCAATCATCCATCAAAGAATAAAGTTACTTGAATGAACAGACATTGTTACTTCTAGAGCAGGTGCAGCAGAAGCTGCAACATGCGAAATTTTCTCCAAAAAGGAGTATAACTGAGCTGAACAATACTCCCTTAGATGAATTTGAAATCAGGAGCAAGCAAAACTCACTTGACCCGGTCGAACTTGAGCCCCATCCTCTTGCCACCATCCTTCCCTGCAAACAGCAACAGAAAAGGAGGACGCATTCCCTCGTCAGCCATTCTTCAGTTACCACTAAAGCTCCCGCACACAGCCCCTCTGAAAATGCGAAATTTATTTGCTATATACTCCCACAGTGCTATTCTAGATCCGCACTGCCACTCCCAGCGGCACGCCAAAAATCGCATCCAAATCCTTAGCGTGCGCGACCAGAGTAAGCGGGGACGATTCTTCCCCAATCGAGATGCGAGCACCATGAACAGAACGACTAGGGATTCGGGGTGGGGGGCTGTCTCACCGAGGAGCGGGTTATAGTAGCCGAGGACCTCGAGGTGCTTGCCGTCGCAACGGGAGCGGCTGTCGGCGGCCATGACACGGTAAAAGGGCCGGTTCCGGCAGCCGAACCGCACGAGCAGGATCCGCACCACCATGGCTTTCTTCTTCTTCCTTGCCGCCGACCTCCGTTTCTCCGGGTGGGAAAGGGGGACAAAATTTCTGTTCTAACCTTTTATCTTTACTAAGCAAACGTATTCATCGCTAAGTGCACTCAGCCTTACGTACACACAGCAACACGAATCAATTACAGCCGAATGATGAGGGTCATTTAATTTAATCTAACCCTTAAGATTATATGCTAACCCCATCAAAACTGCGTTTAGGGCATGTACAATGGTTGATGAGGCGGTCTTATCTTAAGTCTTGCATGTATTTTAGAGATGACAAAAAAATATGTCTACAATGGGTTATATCTTAGCCTTATCTTCAATAACTTGTCATTCCTTAAAACATGGTGAGACAAACTGTGCTAAGAGATCATCTCTTGTCTTCTCTTAAATAAGAGAAGACAAACCTTTTCTTATTAGTTCTCTCTCCTCCACATCATCATTTATCCTACGTGGCACTCCTAAGATAGCACCATTGTACATGCCCTTAGCGATTTGTCCAGGCGGACGAAAACTCTGCTGGAAACGCTCAGGCTCCGAATCCCGTTCGTATATCCTATAAACTAGGAAACAAACACCCCGTGCAGAATAAATTAGGTGTTTTAAAAAGAGAAAGTACCATGCAGAGGAGCAATCGGTGGAAACTAGGAAACAATCGGGTCCCATGCATCACGTAGTTACTGCTTCCGCTAATCAAGGTAGAAAACCAAGAGAATAAATCAAAACCATCTAGGATATTCCTCCCAAAAATCCTTCCAATTTTTTTCGCAAATACAACGCCTTTATACGAACAAAGGCGTGGCCCAGCGTCTCTTCACGTCGCTCGTCGGTGCAGCGAACATGCTCGCCGCCGACATCCACGCTGCCGTGTGCGGGAGCACGAACTGCTTGGGCTATTGGCACGCCTTCTCGACATGGTATTCCACGCCCGACGCCATCAAAAGTGATCTCTTCATCCAATCGGACAAAAACCTCTCCGCCGCCGGTGAGGACGTCTTCAAGCTGCTCGGCCATGCGTGCGATGCCTTCTCCTCCATCCCCTGCGACGCCATCGCCGTCTCCGATCGTGCAGGATTGGTCGCACCACCCAGCGAAAAGAAGAGCAGGTCTCGGCCGGTGCGCATGCATAGGAACCTGGATGATCAGACGAACTCAGACCACCGCCGGAATCACCATAAACGCACGTGAATACGGGTCCTTCGAGTGCACGCGGAATTTTTCCTCGAGGGCAGGAGGCTCGCCAGGTCGGCCATGCGGCCCGCCCGCATCGTCGATGTCGTCAAGATAGATACAACACCTTCAGGCTATACTCTTCCTCTTCATCTTCTCCACCTTTATTGCACTGGAATCTCACGTGTCCCCAGCGGCCCGCTTCCATGTCTGATGAGAAGAATCCCTACAATATGCATGCATCTTGTCAACTCAATCCCCTCTTATTTTATTTAAATCTCAGCCAGATATCCACGTTTGAGGCAGGAACTGCAATTACTTAGCCAGTGGTATCTATTATGTGAGGGAACGGACATGCCATAGGGCACAGGTTAGTCCCCTGGTTGCTCTTTGCATTCCTATTCTTATTTTTCTGTTTATCCTGCATCTTTGTGCTACTACTATCTATTGGCACCATGTCTGACATTTGCTGTCTTTTTGAACATCAGGTTTCTGTGTTTTGTGTTTTGTGGAAACTGCTATGACCAATAGAAGGTAATAAAGTGTTTAAATTTCAGAGGAGTGGTGTGCTACTATGGAGTTGCATAGGAGAATAGGCTATGTAGGTGGAATTGATACTCTGGTATTTTGTTAGTTGGTATGGCAGCCTTGATACCCCATATAGTTTTTTTCTTTTACAAAACATAAACAACAGTATAGACTATATTTTCATTTCAGTTTTAAATTGCAGCAATATGATCTGGACTGAACTAAGTTTTCATTTCAGTCTCAGTTAAAGCTACGGAAGTAGTTTCGCATCCCTTCAAACTCGAGTGTTTCTCCGAATAGCTGCCCACCTGGTAGATGTAACTCTTTTTATGAATTTCTTGTCGTGGGCAAAATGAGTTGAATTTCTTGAGTTCAAGCTTTTTTTTTGCTTCCTCCTAATAGCTGCCCACTTGCTAGTAGAGGTAACTCTTTTTTTTGTATCCATCCTGTGCTCATATATATGCAGTGTGGGAGAGAGGGAGAGGGAGAAGTTCATCGAGTAGGCACGCCTTTCTAAGACTTGCACATTGTGAAATACTACCTCCGTCCAATGTTAGTTGTCGTTCAAACGGATGTATCTAGCACCAACATACGTCGGCGACAACTAATATGGGACAGAGGGTGTATAACCCACCTGTGTGGGTGACCTTTTGAGGAAGGGAGGGGTAAAGAAGTTCATAGTGACACAGTGAGGCGTTTTGGCTCCCAGGCTCATCTGCACCCGTGCTGAATAAAGAAATCAAAACAAATACTACAAAAATTCAAAAAATTCTATTTTTTGGCATGGTAGATAATTTGGTGCGTGATGTCCGCTCCAAATTTCAATTCATTTGGATATCTGAGTAGCTCTCGGAAAAAAGACGGGGGTTTATTAAAAAGTTTACTGTTCATATAATGTTCTAACCTAATTTGTTTTTTTTTTGCCGAGAGCTACTCAAATGTCCAAATGCTTTGAAATTTGGAGCGCACCTCATGCATCAAATTATCTGCCTTGCACACAAAAATATAATTTTTTTTGAATTGTTTCAGTTTTTATGAATTGTTTCTTGACCGGGTGCAGATGAGCCCCGACTCAGAATTGGATATTTGCACAATTGAAAAGATCAAGAACACATTGCCATGAAGAGCATGTTGTGCAATATAACAAAGACTACACAATTATGTGTTTGGAGTTCTTAGGGGTGAGGGGGGCTGCAAGGGGGGTTGTGAGCTGGATGCACAATTGTCAGCGGTGACAAGCTTAGATTGGGGATTTGAAGAGGTGCATATGCATGATACACTCCAACGCACGGGAAAATACCTTGATTTGTTACAAGTGTGAGTAATCTCATTTGAATATATTGTGATCCACCCCATAGATTTGTACTCACTTTATTGTTCGGCATAGTTGAATTGTCTGTGTCCAAAATGCATATGATTTTATTTTGTATGGTTACACTAGATGCCACTACACAATTACAACTTATAATAACCGGTTCATTTAGAATTGTAAATGGAAGTACATACTGATTTTAGCTTCTAGGAAAATGTTTGTAGTTTCCCCTTCAATCCAAATCCCATGAAGTGGAGAGTTCACCAGAGTCCGTGGAAGAAATCTACATGCCATAATGAGGAAAGAGGGAACAACCCGATATGCGACACCGAGGAGTGTAAATTGCAGTTCTATTTTCTTCTTCAAACATGTCTTTTTTTGGGACCAATTTAATTACCTTGTCCAATGACTCAATATGTTTAACAATGGGAGTTTGGAGAATTAGTTAGTAGATTTAAGCCCAGTGAGTCGATATGATTAAAAATGGGGGGTTGGAAGATTAATTAGTAGATTTAGTGTTCATAGTTTACAACCTATAGAGACTGACTGAATGAAACAATATATTATTAGTTTATGCGGCAATGTGACCACCATGATGCAATTTACCTAAAAATACATCCTAAGTGATACCACAAACATTGTGTATCCTTCTAAATTATACATATATATTAAAAATATTTTTTCTCATACGTGCGTTGCACGTGCAAGTTTACTAGTGCTAACAAAATCAAGAATTGACTTCGTTTGCGAAGAAATTTTAAATCTGACCTCTTTTGGTCACGCCAACATCCTTGGCGTTGGGCTTGCATGGGAGACGCCAGACTTTGTGGCGTTTGACCCTGGCCCACACGAACCTAGCTAGCGCTGAAGTGGCAATGCCAGACGACATGCATCTTGGCGTTTGGGCAAACGCCATGGAACCTAGCGTTTTGAGCCCATCCATTGTGAGTAGACAAGAAAAGATATTGGCATTTGGGAGCTAAGCTTCATGTGGAAACTGCGCTGCATGCATGCATCAATAATGGACTTGCTTCCGTCAATAATTGTAGTAGGTTAATTAATCTTATCAGGAAACTAAAAGAATTGGTAGTAGGCTTTTATTTAGCAAAAAATGTATTCTAGAACTTAGGAAACCATCCAAACATACTAGATGGTTACACGGGCACTTACTAGGGGTGCTAAGGGCATCTTCAATGGCAACCCGCACGTGCCGCCTCTATACAAGAATTGAAGTTGTCCGCCTCCATGTTGCCATCAAGCTTGGCATCGACGGGACGGGAGGGGTGGTGGCCTTTTTGGGACACGAATGGTGACGACCTACCGTGCACTACTCTTACTCGTTGTCGGCGGCGCCGAACAACGCCTCGCCCGCCTCGTCATCACACTCCATGCCGGCGGCCGCAACTTCCGGCACCCGCTGTCGGTATCGCCAGCGGGCGAGGTGTATCTCGCGGGCGGAGCGGTAGGATTCAAGTAGCGCTTCCTGCTCCGCCAGGTCCTCGTCCGGCCCGGCAGCCCTGCCGGCGGTGACCTACTCCTCCGCCTGCAGATGCTCCTAGAGGAGGTTGTGGTTGTAGTTGGCGTCGGCCTGCACCTTTCGAAACTGGCCCTCCCGCTCCCTGCACCATGTCCATATAGTGGGCACGGGTCTTGTCGGTGGTCATGGTGCAATAATGCACCGGTGAGGATGGAGCGGAGGAGGAGGGTGTCGCGGAGGAAGAGGAGGGTGGCGCTGGCACGTCGGAGGAGGCGTCCACCAGCTGCCTGCCGACCTGCCAGTCGGCAGTAATGGCGGCCATGGCCTTCTTCTACTCCG
>NC_041381.1:634265167-634266452 GCF_002162155.2 Triticum dicoccoides
GAAGTGGTGCGGAGAGGCATGACTGTGACTATGATCGGGGCATCGGGGCATCTATTTATATAGCACCGGTAGGCGGCAGAGGGACAAACGAGTGGCGTCGGAGGAGACTCGGCAATCGCGTGTCATCAATCCTGGCGGCAGATAGACGAACAGGCGGCCATCGTGTCGTTTGAACGCGTGACAGTTGCCTGCAATGGGATGCAGCGCGGGCAGCGCTCTCTTGGCCAGCGCGCCGCTTCAATGCCGGTGTCAGTGAGCGGTTGCGTCTGCTCTGGCCGGCATGAATGCGGGCGCTGACCCTCTAGAGCGGCGCTGACCAAAAACGTGCGGGAGGCGGGAGGGGTTTTTGGTGGGCCAGGATGGTCAACAACGGGCTTGAGATCGGTCCGGACTCCCGCAAACCTATCCCACTTTTGTCTCTGGTTTGCGGGAGAAATCATATTCGGACCGCACCGCAGATCGATACAAATCGACATTGGATAGCTTCCGCGGTCCAGACGGTAGCAGGAGGTTTACGGATCGGCATTGGAGATGTCCTAAATAAGTTTAGGTACACGACCACTTAACACGGGATTAATCCATCCAAACCGCACGTCTTTCTAAAAAAACATAGATTCCTTGCTGACGTGATACTTTAGCTTTCTGCCTCCTCACTGATTAAGCAACCACACTAGTCAACATCAAACGAGAATAATCAGACAGGCTTAACATGATTTTCTTGTTACGTAATGGAAGAACCCAAACGGCAGGCTCCATGGCGTTTGCCCAAACGCCAAGATACATGGCGTCTGGCCGTGCCACTTCAGCGCCAGCTAAGCTAGTGTGGGCCAGGGCCAAACGCCACCAACTCCGGCATCTCCCGTGCAAGCCAAACATCAAGGATGTTGGCGTGATCAAAAAAGGTCAGATTTAAAATTTCTTCACAAACGAGGTCAATTCTTGATTTTGTTAGCACAAAAGGTTAGAACATAAATTTTGTCCGATAGTGGGAAGAAGGGATTAGTTCGTGCCTTCTAGGCTGGGCCTATCCATCGAGGTATTTTTCTAGCGGGCCTAGGTTAATGCGCTAAATTGGGGCCGATCCATGTAGGCGAATTCGATCGCAGATCTTAGGGAAAGAATGAAAGATTTTATATCCCAGAACCTATGTAGTTGAAACTAATATTATTCAAACCATGACACTGAAGGAATACATAAAAGGGACCTTTCAGAATGTACTTCAAAAATTCCGCAAAAATATTTTATATCAGTTTTGCAATACTAGAAAAAATAAGAAAAATAAGAA
>NC_041381.1:634266462-634289359 GCF_002162155.2 Triticum dicoccoides
TATAGACGATTTGACCACCACATCGCGGAATCACTACAAAAAAAGACACATCCGTGACATTTTGGGCTGAACGAATTTTTTTCCTGTCATACTTATGACACTTCTATGACGATAATTGTGACAAAACCCGGTATCATCGTAGATGTGGTGGGCTCCTATTTCTATGACAAAAAATCATGACAGAAAATGGGCTTTTCGTCCTGGGCGGGCCGGAGACGTAGTTGCATGACATTCTTTGGGCCGTCCATGACAGAAAAAACCGTGATGAAGCGAGGGCAAGGAAAATTTCGGCGAGTTCCCGGTTACAGTGGGTGGTCAGGGGCCAAGCGATGCATGTTTCTCTCGTACACGTACGCGCATGTGTGTGAAGCGTTGGGCTCTAACTGAACCCGAGCGATTGCACTGCAGGCTACGCGTTATTGAACCTAAGCGATCGAGTGATTCCTTCGCTACTGCTGCTAACTGAAGCCGATCGATGCTGCCTCTGGATGAACAGTGACCATTGCAGGGGGGTTTGGATGAACAGTGAGCATTGCAGGGGGGAGGGGGGTTGGATGAGCAGTGAGCGGTGGGGGTGGATGAACAGGACCCGTGGCGTTGCCTGTGGATGAACAGGACCCCGATCGATAGAGCCGGTTGGGGCTGGATGAACAGGACGACCCCGTGGAGGGCTGGATGAACAGTATAAGGTGGAGGGGTGGATGAACAATAGCCCATGGAGGGGTGGTTGAACAGGAGCCCGTGGAGAGGGGTGGTTGAACAGTAGCCGGTGGAGTAGCGCGCGGTGGAGGCTGGATGAACAGGAGCCCGTGGATGAACAGTCACAGGTGGAGGCTGGAGGAGGTCGACGGTGGATGAACAATAGCCCGTGGAGGCTGGAGGAGGTCGACGGTGGAGATGAACAGTATCCCGTGGAGTCCCGTTTTGTGGTACGCCACACCCTCCCGATGAATAGGACCTCCGTTTCGACCGTAGCGCTCCAACACAAGTCCGTTTTGCGGTACGCCATACCCCTCCCGATCAACAGGACCCCCGTTTCGACCGTAGGAGGTCCGTTTCTTCCGTTTTGTGGTACGCCAGACCCCTCCCGATGAACAGGATCCCGTTTCGAACGTGGCCGGTCGGACACAAGGCCATTTCCTCCATTCTGCGGTACGCCAGGCCTCGTTTCCATCGCCTGTCCCGTCCAAGCCGGTTGGCTCCAACGCGTTCCATTGCCTCCCGATGAACACGACGCATTCTGTTGCCTCCCCATGAACACGACGCATTCCGTTGCCTCCCATGAACACGATGACGATGCAGTTTCTCCGTTCCGACCCAGCCATGTACACGAGCCCTGGCCGTACGTATGCGCAAGTAGGCGTTCGAGACCCCACCCATATGTACGTACGTGGCCGTATTTTCTTTCTTGCACACTGGCCGCTGTACGTACATGTACATGCTACGTGCGCGCCTCTACTACGACATGTGCGCACCTCTACATCCACCAGTATGTACGTACACGTTCGCGACCAGAATGGCAACGCTACGTATGCTTCGACCGGGTGGGTCCCGATTGTCAGGCACTTCATTGCGTGCGAAGATGTAGGTGGTGGGTCCCAGCAGTCAGGGGGGCGAATCGTTTTTTTACCCGGATGCATTTCCTTGCGTGCGAAGATGTAGATGGTGGGTCCTAGCAGTCAGGGGGGAAACGTTTTTTTCACGAAATACAGTGGCTCGTCTGGTGGGTCCCAGCTGTCAGGTGGAGGAATCATTATTTTCCGCGTAATAAGGAGGCACTTCCTTGCTGCGGCCGTGGACCCAACTGTCAGCCTCTCCACGTACAGTCCACATCCGATGGAAGCCGTTCCTTGACCAAGTTGACCACGCCGCACCGAGAGCACCAGGGCGGTGGACGATGACGAGGCCTAGGAAGGGGACGACGCGGAGCCGGGGAAGACGCGACAGTGGATGCCCACGCGTAGAGGAGTATGAGGGTTCACTGGTTCGCTGCGATGTGAGGTTGTCGTCGCCGCAGAATAACAGGGGGTGTGGGTGAGTAGAGGGATGGCCTGGCCAGCGATGGGAGTAGTAGGGGGCAGTGAGGCCTCCACCGCATCGCAACCGGCCACGGGAGGCAGGAGCACGAGGCACGACCGGCGCTGATTTGGGCGGCTAGAGCAAGAAGACCAGAGGTTGAAGAAGCACTACGGCCGTTGGATGGACATCATACGGTCACTTGAGCTAGAATCATGCATACTGACTAAGTTGACAAAGCCCTCCGTCCCCGTCAACTTAGTAGGCCCACAAGTCAGCCTGCCACTATACTGGGTCCCAGCTAGTAGGGGTAGTATTCATTTTTTGTGCGTAATAAGGAGGCACTTCCTTGCGTGCGAAGATATAGCTGATGGGTCCAAGCTGTCAGTGGCGGTAACGTTTTTTTCGCGTAATACAGAGGCACTTTCGGTGGGTCCCAGATGCCAGATGGAGGAATCATTATTTTGCGTGTAATAAGGAGGCATTTCCTTGCGTGCGGCCGTGGACCCAGCTGTCAGCATCTTCACGTACAGTCTACTTTAGATGCATGTCGGTCGTTGACCACGTTGACCAGGCCGCGCCGAGAGCACCAGGGCGGTGGACGACAGCGAGGCCTAGGAAGGGAATGAGACGGAGGCAGGAGTGACTCGGCAGTTGTTTCCCACGCGGAGGGGAGTACGATTGTTTGAGGGTTTACTGGTTCGTCTGCCGTCGCCGGAGAATAACAACATGTGTGGGTGAGTAGAGGGATGGCTAGGCCAGCGATGGGAGTACGGTGGGGCGGTGAGGCCTGCGCGGAAGCACAGCCGGCCGCGGGGAGGAGGGAGCAGGCAGTCCCGCCGGCGCTTGTTTGAGCGGCTGGAGCAGGAAGAGTAAAGATTAAAGAAGCATGACGGCCGTTGGATGGAAATCCAACAGTCACTGCATGTGCGTCAACATTTTTTTAGGAAAGCCTCAAATCTGTGGAAAACAACATACAACCCATCTGCCATTATTTCTAATAATTTACAGCCCATTTGCTAATTTTGAAGGTTTTTTTGGATCCCATATTCTTTTTTCTAGCATTACAGCCCATATTGTGGCCACGGTTAAAAAAATATATGAAATTTTGCATATTTTGGTGCGGTCCGAACTGTTTTTAATCTCGAAATTTTGAGTCACATTCAAACTGATTTAAAAAATAAATGTATATCAATATAAAATCCAACAAATTGTCCACGCATAAAAATCAATGCAATTTAAAATCTCAAAATGAAAAAAAATTTGAAACTAATTGCCGGTTTGATGTGTTTTAAAAATGTACAACCCATTTCTCATTACTAATAGGCCATTTTCTTGGCCAGCCGAATGAAGGTCTCCTCGTCTTGAAAGATTTGCAGCCCAAAGGCCTGACAAAGCGACTTACCATAGACAAGAGGCATATACACCTTCTTCACCAACTTTCAGTTAAGGCGACGGCTAACGGCTTCCTTGACACTAGCTTCCAGAGATTATGATGGAATCTCCTCTTTGAAGTCCTCTAATAGTGAGGAATATAGGTCATATACTTGATCCTCACCATCAACCCGTCAAAAGTTAGTACGCACTGCTAGATCCTGGAAATAGCTCATTATCTGGTAAGCAGACGAGGATGCATCACATATATATGTGACATCCGCAACCTCAGATTTGGGTTTAGCATTTACCTGTTTCCTTCCATCCAACCTGGGAAGGGATCCCTCCATGTGCTCTCTATGACACTTGGCCTGATTGTTACCACCGGTATCTCTCCTCGCATGCAGTTGATGACCATCTCGCCCATGGCCAATCACAAAGAAACTAGGCTGTGGCCATGGACCCAGCTGCGGCCGTGGACCCGACTGTCAGCCTCTTCACGTATAGTACTCTTCCGATGGAAGTCGGTCGTTGACCACATTGACCACGCCGTGCCGAGAGCACCAAGGCGGTGGACGGCGGCGAGGCCTAGGAAGGGGAAGACGCGGAGCCGGGGAAGACGCGACAGTGGATGCCCACGCAGAGGGAGTACGAGGGTTCACTGGTTCAGCTGCGGCGTGAGGCTGTCGTCGCCGCAGAATAACAGGGGGTGTGGGTGAGTAGAGGGATGCCCTGGGCCAGCGGTGGGAGTAGTAGGGGGCGGTGAGGCCTCCGCGGCATCACAGCCGGCCCGAGAGGTAGGAGCACGCGACACGACCGGCGCTGCTTTGGGCGGCTGGAGCAAGAAGACCAGAGGTTGAAGAAGCACTATGGTCGTTGGATGGACATCGTACGGTCACTAGAGCTAGAATCGTTCATATTGACTAAGTTGACAAAGCCCTTTGTCCCCGTCAACTTAGTAGGCCCACTGAAGGAAATATGCCCTAGAGGCAATAATAAAGTTATTATTTATTTCCTCATATCATGATAAATGTTTATTATTCATGCTAGAATTGTATTAACCGGAAACATGATACATGTGTGAATACATAGACAAACATATAGTCACTAGTATGCCTCTACTTGACTAGCTCGTTAATCAAAGATGGTTATGTTTCCTAACCATAGACATGTGTTGTCATTTGATTAATGGGATCACATCATTAGGAGAATGATGTGATTGACATGACCCATTCCGTTAGCCTAGCACTTGATCGTTTAGTATATTGCTATTGCTTTCTTCATGACTTATACATGTTCCTGTAACTATGAGAATTATGCAACTCCCGTTTACCGGAGGAACACTTTCGGTACTACCAAACGTCACAACGTAACTGGGTGATTATAAAGGAGTACTATAGGTGTCTCCGAAGGTACATGTTGAGTTGGCGTATTTCGAGATTAGGTTTTGTCACTCCGATTGTCGGAGAGGTATCTCTGGGCCCTCTCGGTAATGCACATCATTATAAGCCTTGCAAGCAATGTGACCAAATGAGTTGGTTACGGGATGATGCATTACAGAACGAGTAAAGAGACTTGCCGGTAATGAGATTGAACTAGGTATTGGATACCGACGATCAAATCTCGGGCAAGTAACATACCGATGACAAAGGGAACAACGTATGTTGTTATGCGGTTTGACCGATAAAGATCTTCGTAGAATATGTAGGAACCAATATAGGCATCCAGGTTCCGCTATTGGTTATTGACCGAGAATAGTTCTAGGTCATGTCTACATAGTTCTCGAACCCGTAGGGTCTGCACGCTTAATGTTACGATGATAGTTTTATTATGAGTTTATAAGTTTTAATGTATCAAAGTTTGTTCGGAGTTCCGGATGTGATCACGGACATGACGAGGAGTCTCAAAATGGTCGAGACATAAAGATTGATATATTGGAAGCCTATGTTTGGACATCGGAAAGGTTCCAGGTGAAATCGGGATTTTATCGGAACACCGGGGGGTTACCGGAACCCTCCCGGGGGTTAATGGGCCTTAGTGGGCCATGAGGGAGAAGAGGAGGGCCGGCCAGGGCAGGCCGCGCGCCCCCTCCCCCTAGTCCGAATAGGACAAGGAAGGGGGGGGGGGGGCGGCGCCCCCCTTTCCTCTTTCCTCTCCCCCCTTTCCTTCTCCACCAAGGCAAGAGGGGGGAGTCCTACTCCCGGTGGGAGTAGGACTCGTCCAGGCGCACCCCAAGGGGGCCGGCCGCACCTCCCCCTCCCTCCTTTATATACGGGGGCAGGGGGGCACCCCATAACACACAAGTTGATCTACGGATCGTTCCTTAGCCGTGTGCGGTGCCCCCCTCCACCATATTCCACCTCGGTCATATCGTCGCGGAGTTTAGGCGAAGCCCTGCGCCGGTAGAACATCATCATTATCACCACGCCGTCGTGCTGACAGAACTCATCCCCGAAGCTTTGCTGGATCGGAGCCCGAGGATCGTCATCGAGCTGAACGTGTGCTGAACTCGGAGGTGCCGTACGTTCGGTGCTTGGATGGGTCGGATCGTGAAGACGTACGACTACATCAACCGCGTTGTGCTAACACTTCCGCTTAAGGTCTATGAGGGTACGTGGACAACACTCTCCCCTCTCGTTTCTATGCCATCACCATGATCTTGCGTCTGCGTAGGATTTTTTTTTTGAAATTACTACGTTGCCCAACAGTGGCATCCGAGCCTAGGTTTTATGCGTTGATGTTATATGCACGAGTAGAACACAAGTGAGTTGTGGGCGATACAAGTCATACTGCTTACCAGCATGTCATACTTTGGTTCGGCGGTATTGTGAGATGAAGCGGCCCGGACCGACATTACGCGTACGCTTACGCGAGACTGGTTTCACCGTTACGAGCACTCGTGCTTAAAGGTGGCTGGCGGGTGTCTGTCTCTCTCACTTTAGCTGAATCGAGTGTGGCTACGCCCGGTCCTTGCGAAGGTTAAAACAGCACCAACTTGACGAACTATCGTTGTGGTTTTTATGCGTAGGTAAGAACGGTTCTTGCTAAAGCCCATAGCAGCCACGTAAAATTTGCAACAACAAAGTAGAGGACGTCTAACTTGTTTTTGCAGGGCATGTTGTGATGTGATATGGTCAATACGTGATGCTATATTATATTGTATGAGATGATCATGTTTTGTAACCGAAGTTATCGGCAATTGGCAGGAGCCATATGGTTGTCACTTTATTGTATGAAATGCAAACGCCCTGTAATTGCTTTACTTTATCTCTAAGCGGTAGCGATTATCGTAGAAGCAATAGATGGCGTAATGACAACGATGCTACAATGGAGATCAAGGTGTCGCGCCGGTGACGATGGTGATCATGACGGTGCTTCGAAGATGGAGATCACAAGCACAAGATGATGATGGCCATATCATATCACTTATATTGATTGCATGTGATGTTTATCCTTTATGCATCTTATCTTGCTTTGATTGACGGTAGCATTTTAAGATGATCTCTCACTAATAATCAAGAAGTGTTCTCCCTGAGTATGCACCGTTGCGAAAGTTCTTCGTGCTGAGACACCACGTGATGATCGGGTGTGATAGGCTCTACGTTCAAATACAACGGGTGCAAAACAGTTGCACACACGGAATACTCAGGTCATACTTGACGAGCCTAGCATATACAGATATGGCCTCGGAACACGGAGACCGAAAGGTCGAGCGTGAATCATATAGTAGATATGATCAACATAGTGATGTTCACCATTGAAACTACTCCATCTCACGTGATGATTGGACATGGTTTAGTTGATTTGGATCACGTGATCACTTAGATGACTAGAGAGATGTCTGTCTAAGTGGGAGTTCTTAAGTAATATGATTAATTGAACTTAAATTTATCATGAAACTTAGTACCTGATAGTATTTTGCTTGTCTATGTTTGTTTGTAGATAGATGGCTCGTGCTGTTGTTCTGTTGAATTTTAATGCGTTCCTTGAGAAAGCAAAGTTGAAATATGATGGTAGCAATTACACGGACTGGGTCCATAACCTGAGGATTATCCTCATTGCTGCACAGAAAAGTTACATCCTGGAAGCACCGCTGGGTGCCAGGCCTGCTGCTGATGCAACTGACGACGTTAAGAATGTCTGGCAGAGCAAAGCTGATGACTACTCGATAGTTCAGTGTGCCATGCTTTACGGCTTAGAACCGGGTCTTCAACGACGTTTTGAACGTCATGGGGCATATGAGATGTTCCAGGAGTTGAAGTTAATATTTCAAGCAAATGCCCGGATTGAGAGATATGAAGTCTCCAATAAGTTCTACAGCTGCAAGATGGAGGAGAATAGTTCTGTCAGTGAACACATACTCAAAATGTCTGGGTATAATAATCACTTGATTCAACTGGGAGTTAATCTTCCTGATGATAGTGTCATTGACAGAATTCTTCAATCACTGCCACCAAGCTACAAGAGCTTCGTGATGAACTATAATATGCAAGGGATGAACAAGACTATTCCCGAGCTCTTCGCAATGCTAAAAGCCGCGGAGGTAGAAATCAAGAAGGAGCATCAAGTGTTGATGGTTAACAAGACCACCAGTTTCAAGAAAAAGGGCAAAGGGAAGAAGAAGGGGAACTTCAAAAAGAACAGCAAGCAAGTTGCTGCTCAAGAGAAGAAACCCAAGTCTGGACCTAAGCCTGAAACTGAGTGCTTCTACTGCAAGCAGACTGGACACTGGAAGCGGAACTGCCCCAAGTATTTGGCGGATAAGAAGGATGGCAAAGTGAACAAAGGTATATGTGATATACATGTTATTGATGTGTACCTTACTAATGCTCGCAGTAGCACCTGGGTATTTGATACTGGTTCTGTTGCTAATATTTGCAACTCGAAACAGGGACTACAGATTAAGCGAAGATTTGCTAAGGATGAGGTGACGATGCGCGTGGGAAATGGTTCCAAAGTCGATGTGATCGCGGTCGGCACGCTACCTCTACATCTACCATCGGGATTAGTTTTAGACCTAAATAATTGTTATTTGGTGCCAGCATTAAGCATGAACATTATATCTGGATCTTGTTTGATGCGAGACGATTATTCATTTAAATCAGAGAATAATGGTTGTTCTATTTATATGAGTAATATCTTTTATGGTCATGCACCCTTGAAGAGTGGTCTCTTTTTACTTAATCTCGATAGTAGTGATACAAATATTCATAGTGTTGAAACCAAAAGATGCAGAGTTAATAATGATAGTGCAACTTATTTGTGGCACTGCCGTTTAGGTCATATCGGGGTAAAGCGCATGAAGAAACTCCATACTGATGGGATTTTGGAATCACTTGATTATGAATCACTTGGTACTTGCGAACCATGCCTCATGGGCAAGATGACTAAAACGCCGTTCTCCGGAACTATGGAGCGAGCAACTGATTTGTTGGAAATCATACATACTAATGTTTGTGGTCCAATGAATGTTGAGGCTCGCGGCGGATATCGTTATTTTCTCACCTTCATAGATGATTTGAGAAGATATGGGTATATCTACTTGATGAAACACAAGTCTGAAACATTTGAAAAGTTCAAAGAATTTCAGAGTGAAGTAGAAAATCATCGTAACAGGAAAATAAAATTTCTACGATCTGATCGTGGAGTAGAATATTTGAGTTACGACTTTGGTCTACACTTGAAACAACACGGAATAGTTTCGCAACTCACTCCACCCGGAACACCACAACGAAATGGTGTGTCCGAACGTCGTAATCGTACTTTAATAGATATGGTGCAATCTATGATGTCTCTTACTGATTTACCGCTATCATTTTGGGGTTATGCTGTAGAGACGGCCGCATTCACATTAAATAGGGCACCATCAAAATCCGTTAAGACGACGCCTTATGAACTGTGGTTTGGCAAGAAACCAAAGTTGTCGTTTCTTAAAGTTTGGGGCTGCGATGCTTATGTGAAGAAACTTCAACCAGATAAGCTCGAACCCAAATCGGAGAAATGTGTCTTCATAGGATATCCAAAAGAGACTATTGGGTACACCTTCTATCATAGATCTGAGGGCAAGATTTTCGTTGCTAAAATCGGATCCTTTCTAGAGAAGGAGTTTCTCTCGAAAGAAGTGAGTGGGAGGAAAGTAGAACTTGATGAGATAACTGTATCTACTCCCTTATTGGAAAGTAGTTCATCACAAGAACCGGTTCCTGTGACAACTACACCAATTAGTGAGGAAGCTAATGATATTGATCATGAAACTTCAGATCAAGTTTCTACTGAACCTCGTAGGTCTACCAGAATAAGATCCACACCAGAGTGGTACGGTAATCCAATTCTGGAAGTCATGTTACTTGACCATGATGAACCTACGAACTATGAGGAAGCGATGATGAGCCCAGATTCCGCAAAATGGCTAGAGGCCATGAAATCTGAGATGGGATCCATGTATGAAAACAAAGTATGGACTTTGGTTGACTTGCCCGATGATCGGCAAGCCATTGAGAATAAATGGATTTTTAAGAAGAAGACTGACGCTGATGGTAATATAACTGTCTATAAAGCTCGACTTGTTGTGAAAGGTTTTTGACAAGTTCAAGGGGTTGACTACGATGAGACTTTCTCACCCATAGCGATGCTTAAGTCTGTCCGAATCATGTTAGCTATTGCTGCATTTCATAATTATGAAATTTGGCAAATGGATGTCAAAACTGCATTCTTGAATGGATTTATGGAAGAAGAGTTGTATATGATGCAGCCAGAAGGTTTTGTAGATCCAAAAGGTGCTAACAAAGTGTGCAAGCTCCAGCGTTCCATTTATGGACTGGTGCAAGCATCTCGGAGTTGGAATAAATGCTTTGATAGTGTGATCAAAGCATATGGTTTTTTACAGACTTTTGGAGAAGCTTGTATTTACAAGAAAGTGAGTGGGAGCTCTGTAGCATTTCTGATATTATATGTAGATGACAAATTATTAATTGGAAATGATATAGAATTTCTGGATAGCATAAAGGGATACTTGAATAAAAGTTTTTCAATGAAAGACCTCGGTGTAGCTGCTTACATATTGGGCATCAAGATCTATAGAGATAGATCAAGACGCTTAATAGGACTTTCACAAAGCACATACCTTGATAAAATTTTGAAAAAGTTCAAAATGGATCAGGCAAAGAAAGGGTTCTTGCTCGTACTACAAGGTGTGAAGTTGAGTCAAACTCAATGCCCGACCACAACAGAAGATAGAGAGAAAATGAAAGATGTTCCCTATGCTTCAGCCATAGGCTCTATCATGTATGCAATGCTGTGTACCAGACATGACGTATGCTTAGCAATAAGCTTGGCAGGAAGGTACCAAAGTAATCCAGGAGTGGATCACTGGACAGCGGTCAAGAACATCCTGAAAGACCTGAAAAGGACTAAGGATATGTTTCTCGTATATGGAGGTGACAAAGAGCTAGTCGTAAATGGTTACGTCGATGCAAGCTTTGACACTGATCCGGACGATTCTAAATCGCAAACCGGATACGTGTTTTTATTAAACGGTGGAGCTGTAAGTTGGTGCAGTTCTAAACAAAGCGTCGTGGCGGGATCTACATGTGAAGCGGAGTACATAGCTGCTTCGGAAGCAGCAAATGAAGGAGTCTGGATGAAGGAGTTCATTTCCGATCTAGGTGTCATACCTAGTGCATCAGGACCAATGAAAATCTTCTGTGACAATACTGGTGCAATTGCCTTGGCAAAGGAATCCAGATTTCACAAGAGGACCAAGCACATCAAGAGATGCTTCAATTCCATTCGGGACCAAGTCCAAGTGGGAGACATAGAGATTTGCAAGATACATACGGATGTGAATGTTGCAGACCCGTTGACTAAGCCACTCTCACGAGCAAAACATGATCAGCACCAAGACTCCATCGGTGTTAGAATCATTACTATGTAATCTAGATTATTGACTCTAGTGCAAGTGGGAGACTGAAGGAAATATGCCCTAGAGGCAATAATAAAGTTATTATTTATTTCCTCATATCATGATAAATGTTTATTATTCATGCTAGAATTGTATTAACCGGAAACATGATACATGTGTGAATACATAGACAAATATATAGTCACTAGTATGCCTCTACTTGACTAGCTCGTTAATAAAAGATGGTTATGTTTCCTAACCAAAGACATGTGTTGTCATTTGATTAATGGGATCACATCATTAGGAGAATGATGTGATTGACATGACCCATTCCGTTAGCCTAGCACTTGATTGTTTAGTATATTGCTATTGCTTTCTTCATGACTTATACATGTTCCTGTAACTATGAGAATTATGCAACTCCCGTTTACCAGAGGAACACTTTGGGTACTACCAAACGTCACAACGTAACTGGGTGATTAAAGGAGTACTACAGGTGTCTCCGAAGGTACATGTTGAGTTGGCGTATTTCGAGATTAGGTTTTGTCACTCCGATTGTCGGAGAGGTATCTCTGGGCCCTCTCGGTAATGCACATCATTATAAGCCTTGCAAGCAATGTGACCAACTGAGTTGGTTACGGGATGATGCATTACGGAACGAGTAAAGAGACTTGCCGGTAACGAGACTGAACTAGGTATTGGATACCGACGATCAAATCTCGGGCAAGTAACATACCGATGACAAAGGGAACAACGTATGTTGTTATGCGGTTTGACCAATAAAGATCTTCGTAGAATATGTAGGAACCAATATGGGCATCCAGGTTCTGCTATTGGTTATTGACCGAGAATAGTTCTAGGTCATGTCTACATAGTTCTCGAACCCATAGGGTCCGCACGCTTAATGTTACGATGACAGTTTTATTATGAGTTTATAAGTTTTGATGTATCGAAGTTTGTTCGAAGTTTCGGATGTGATCACGGACATGACGAGGAGTCTCGAAATGGTCGAGACATAAAGATTGATATATTGGAAGCCTATGTTTGGACATCGGAAAGGTTCCAGGTGAAATCGGGATTTTACTGGAACACCGGGGGGTTACCGGAACCCTCCCGGGGGTTAATGGGCCTTAGTGGGCCATGAGGGAGAAGAGGAGGGCCGGCCAGGGCAGGCCGCGCGCCCCCTCCCCCCTAGTCCGAATAGGACAAGGAAGGGGGGGGGGGGCGGCGCCCCCCTTTCCTCTTTCCTCTCCCCCCTTTCCTTCTCCACCAAGGCAAGAGGGGGGAGTCCTACTCCCGGTGGGAGTAGGACTCCTCCAGGCGCACCCCAAGGGGGTCGGCCACACCTCCCCCTCCCTCCTTTATATACGGGGGCAGGGGGGCACCCCATAACACACAAGTTGATCTACGGATTGTTCCTTAGCCGTGTGCGGTGCCCCCCTCCACCATATTCCACCTCGGTCATATCGTCGCGGAGTTTAGGCGAAGCCCTGCGCCGGTAGAACATCATCATCGTCACCACGCCGTCATACTGACGGAACTCATCCCCGAAGCTTTGCTGGATCGGAGCCCGGGGATCGTCATCGAGCTGAACGTGTGCTGAACTCGGAGGTGCCGTACGTTCGGTGCTTGGATCGGTCGGATCGTGAAGACGTACGACTACATCAACCGCGTTGTGCTAACGCTTCTGCTTACGGTCTACGAGGGTACGTGGACAACACTCTCCCCTCTCGTTGCTATGCCATCACCATGATCTTGCGTGTGCGTAGGAATTTTTTTGAAATTACTACATTCCCCAACACCCACAAGTCAGCCACCCACTATGGTGGGTCCCAGCTAGCAGGGGGTATTCATTTTTTTGTGCGTAATAAGGAGGCACTTCCTTGCGTGCGAATATATAGCTGGTGGGTCCGACTTGTCAGCGGGGGGAACGTTTTTTTCGTGGAATATAGAAGCCCTTCCCACGTATAGTCCACGTACACTGCGTAATAAGGAGGAACTTTCCTTGCGTGCGACCATGGACCTCGTGGGTCCCAGCCGTCAGGCTCTCCACGTACAGTCCTCTTTCGATGACTCTCGTTTGTTGACCACACCGCGCCGAGCGCACCGAGGCGGTGGACGATGGCGAGGCCCCAGACTGGAACGACCCGGAGATGGGGAAGACGCGGCAATGAAGTCGCAGACGGAGAGGAGTGGGAAAATTGACTGGTTCAGGTGTGGGTGGGCCTACACTCGGCAGAGAATAACAGGAGGTGCGGAGTGGAGGGGTGGCCTGGCCGTCGGCAGGGTAGCGTTTCGCTGAGGAGCGCAAAACAACGCCACTAGACGCCGAAGGCTGGAGCAGGCAGTTCCGGCAGCTCTGTGGGAAGAAGACGAGAGATTGAAGAAGAATGTCAGCCATTGGACGTAAATCCAATGCTTTCTTAGGCTTCGACCTACTGGCCCACATGTCAGCTAGTCCATTTGTTTTTTAGTCTATTTGGTGGGCTGGGTGAAACAATGATGTAGCATCTATGCAGCTCATTTATATATGGTAGAATTTAAATCCCATTTGCATTTTTTCGAAATCCGCGGACTTGCTGGGCTGGGTGAAAATATCATGTTGGGCTAGACGGAGAAATGTTATAAAAACATAAACACATGATTGCACGTCTATTACTGCATTGGTCAGTAAAATCTTTGCAAGCTTATGTACGCAATGACTAGGAGTTAACTTGCCAAGTTATATATAAACAATTATTATTATTATTTTGTAAGAACTTTCAACTTACGAAATAAAATATCATTTAAATTTGATGAGTTAATAGTACGTGGGGTATTATTATTTTTTAGGCTAGACGTGGGACAGTTGAGTTGGTTCTAGGGAAAAGTACTGGGAGAAAACTCAGTTTACATCGAAAAAGAAAGTGGGAGAAAATTCAGAGACCTGCTGGGTCCACCTGAGGAAGGGAATATGTTGGGAGGAAGGAGATTCAAAGCACGGCAGCCGAGTGAACTAGTTTTTTTTAACGAACAAGTGAATAGTTACATACATAAGCAAATAGCCACTAAAAAAGCAATCAGGTTAATGGGTTCTTAAAAGAAATATTTCGGAAAAAACAGATAATTACGACACATAGGCTAATGCATGAAACACTCAGATGATAAAGGTGCTTATAAACAGATAAAGTACAACATCTAGACCTTCCTAGCACGCTTGATCATGACGCTGCGGCTGTCCGTGTACTCGTCGATTACGGGAAGCAGACACGCCCTCATGTCCAAGATATGCCTGTACATGTCGTAGAATGCGTATGCGTCCTTGGTCGCGTAGGTTATGTAGGCTAGATTCAGAGGTACCTCCCACGTGTTCAGGTCCTTGGTATCGTTGTCTTCTTTCATGTTGGCGTATCAGGGGTCGATGATGGTCTCGGCGAGGTCAACCACGGATTCCTTCTCCTACCCATTGCTGATGATCTTGTATTGCTTCTGGATGTCGAAAAGCTTGTTGCACCAGATGGCCGAATCGTCGCGTTCTTCCTTCTCTCCACTATAGCGAAGGTGCAGTCGACGCTACCGATGAAACAGGTGAATGCTCCAGAACCTCTGATGACCCTAAAAAAGTGGTAGATGAGAACCTCGTCCCGCACACATACCTGGGCGATGGCGATCCGCTGGTCCCTGTCAGGAGATGAATGGATGGGCACAAGGTCTAGTCCTGCAACCTTGTGTTTTCTCGTCCTGTAGGTACTGCTTGAACTTGGCGAGGCAGAGCTTCACCGAGTCCGGATCGTTGGTGTACATCACATTCAACTTGGTGCAGCCATAGGACTAAACGGTGAACTCAAAGGGGAACTCCTTGCTGAAGTCCATATCCAGCAGGCTCACCCCTCGGATCGTCATTGGAGTCTCTTCAAGTGAACGAGTGTGTAGGCGGCGACAGCAGTTCGTTTTCCAGCTCTTGGGGAACTGGATTCAATAGTAAACTGAGTGTGTATAGGCGACAATAGTTACTACCCCTCCCTCGTCTGCTGCACGCCCGACAGAAGATGCACCCTCGGTGCATTCAAACACCTCCATTAATAAACCTACTCTGACCACACGTCGGTTCACGAGCGGGTTTGTATTGGTACTGTAATGACATGAGTTAGTGGTCACTTTACTTAAATTTAATTAGCTTTAATAGAAAGTTATACTTAAAACAAGCAATGCATTGGCTCATTCTATCAGTGCCACGGGATCAACATGCACAACAATTAGAATTATTATTCTCAGGACGCACACGATTAGCACATTTGTCGCACTTTCACAAAGATAATACTACCAAGTTTGAACTGTTTGTTATGGTTGTTGTCCTCTGCATCATCATGCCGTGTTTCCCAGCTTGCACTTCAGAACCAACAAATAAGATCCAAATAATAAGTACAACAAAGATGCCTACACATCTCATTGATTCCCAGCTTGCAAGATTCAGAACCAACAAATAAGATCCAAATAATAAGTACAACAAATATGCCTACACATCTCATTGATTCCCAGCTTGCAAGATTCAGAACCAACAAATAAGATTCAAATAATAAGTACAACAAAGATGTCTACACATCTCATTGATTCCCAGCTTGCAAGATTCAGAACCAACCCATTAGAGCCTTTTGATAAAGTGAATATCAGGATTAAATCCATCTTGGCTAGCCATGTCATACAATCGAAGAACTTGGCGAATGCTCTTGACCGTCACAACATCTGTAGTTGAGTATTCCTGTTTGCACAACAAAAACAAGAAGAGCATGATTTCACTTTAATAGTGGCCTCCTTGAACTCAACCTACAGCTCCACTAGGATGAGGCCTGCCTGGAGTTCCATGATTCAATTCACGCGCCTTTTTCTGCAGTTCACCTGAAATGAAGCAAAGATTGCATCATTCAGCTAGCAAGAAGTACTTGCTCTCGTGAGCTGGGAGGTTCTTCTTTAGTAGTTGCACTAAAATTGAGGACATTAAGGTTGGTTGTCCGGCTCATGTAAGGTGCAACTATAATTTTGTTATCCTTTTGTGCAGTTCCACTAAAATAAAGTGCCATTGTGGTGACAGTGACAACTCATCTTGCAAAGGCTAATAAAATGTTGCACGAGATTACCAGCAAAACTTGATGAAGATTTTGGAAACTCCAATCACCATTTTGTGCAGTTCCACCAAAATTGAGAGATGTTGCCCATGTGACATTTTAGTTGAACTGCACAAGACACTCATTCCAAAAAAAGTGTTTTGTGCAGTTCACCAAAAGGTCACAATAGCAACAAGGTGAAATGGATATCCCTATCTGCACAAAAAGATAGAAAGTAAATAGTTGCTGGTCAATAAGAATATACGAAACATATACAAAATGAAAAGAAACATCTTAATTATGTTCATGGCAATCACGCAAGGACAGTAGAAATTTTAAAACGTCAGCAATGCTTCATGTTACCAGAAGCATTACGATCAACAATGAGATTCCTCAAATATGGGATTACTTTAATGGTGGCATTGCTTGTTTACCAGACACAGTAAATCAACAGCAGCTAAAGAGTTGGTTTAAGGGCATGGGACCGTGGGGACACCAGGACACTCAACTGCGTAAAGGAGCAACTTACTTATCATACTGGAGAAAACAACATGAGTGCCATTTGTAACATAGTTTAATTGCATCTTATCACTGGAGGCATTAGATTAACAATAACACTGATTAGACATGTCCCTAAGGTAATAGTGTGATCGCTTCATCTTACATGCACCCTTACATTAACAACAACAAAAGGTTGGTATAAGGACATGCGGCAGTGGACGCATCAGCACAATGTACCTACAAGGAGGCATAAAGTGGTGATGTCAAGGTTGTTCATGCTATGTGAGGGCAGCAAACCTAATCCTGGAGACCTTGTACTATGTGAGGGCAGGAAATCTAATCCTGGAGACCTTTTACTATGTGAGGGCAGCAAATCTAATCCTGGAGACCTTTTACTATGTGAGGGCAGCAAATCTAATCCTGAGACCTTTTACTATGTGAGGGCAACAATTCTAATCCTGGAGACCTTTTACTATGTGAGGGCAGCAAATCTAATCCTGGACATACTCTGTTGACTTGTCCACCAGCCGCCACTTTCTATCCTTTTTTCAACCAATAATGGATCTGTTCCTTATCCAGTTTGTACTTCGTTTTCCCATTATTTCCCTTTTCAACCAAGAGACCGCTTGGGTATCCGGTCTCTACTACTTTCACCATATTATTTCCTCTTTGAATCAAGTCCTAGATTCATGCTACAACCCCCCCCCCCCTTTATTCATTGTTTGAACAAAGCCCTAGATTCGAATGCATGAAGTAGCTTTACCTCTAATAATACTAAAAATTTAGGTGGCTTTAGAAGAGCTAATGGGAGTAGAAAAAGATGCACATGCAGACACGTGGGGAGCTGGGGCAGTAGAGCAAGGCCGCTTTCGAAGAACTTATACCTGAGGGTCGCCGGGCTGTCAGCGGCGGCAGGTCGGATCTGCGGACAATACGACAGGGAGGAAGAAGGGTCGGAGGACCTCCCGAGCCGGCGCTGTGTCGGAGAGAACGACACAGGCAGAGGATCGGGCCCCTTCGACAGCTGTGGGTTTCCTCCCTCGGCGGCGATGACCGCGTGAATGATGCACCTTTTAGTCCTCTACACACCGGCTGAAGGGATCCGGCCGGATCTGTGACCAGTGGTGAGCAGAGAGAAAATGTCGCTACCGCTGTCTTGTTTATATCTGGAGAGGATGAGAGAATGAAGAGAGCAACCCTAGTAAAGCAAGCGCTCAGGCCCCTACGTACATATATAGTGGAGTGATTATCTTTTTCTCTCCACAACAAGCGTTTTAATTTGTGTACGTGGCATTAAAGAAAAGAAAATCTCTATTTAAGGTGATTACTGTACGACTCCTACTTACTACTACTAGTAGTACTAGTATTGTTCACTTGTGCTCCCCGCCCCTCCATTCATTGAACAACCCCACGGGTGATTAAACATACAGTAAGTATTTATATAGAACGGACAAGATCGAACTATTTTCACGTAGTTAAAAGTTGAGGGCGGGGCTTTTCCCGGGCAGTAGCGCGACAGTTTTCAGGTAGGCAGTTTGACAAAGAGGCGAGGAGGGTGTGCGAGTGGCAGATTCTCAAACATACTGCTGGAAAGGTTGGGCTGTGTGATTTGATGATGCGTTACTGCTGGAAAGACTTGTGATATGACCACTCACTATAGTCATGAATTACTGGCGCTCCGACCGGGGTGATGCCCCCCTTCCGTTCCACGCTCTAATCTGGTGCATGACACGTCGACCCGGATGCTAGCTCTCCCACATGGTGGAGTAGTAAGAAGGAGCAAATAATGATGCGGTATATACTAGTACTACTACTACTCAGGTCGGAGGAGTGCGAACCACGGTAGCCCAGTGAACCAGCAGTGCGAACCACGACAACCCAGTGAACCAGCAGTGCGAACCATGATAGCCCAGTGAACCAGCAGTAGAAAACAATGTGGTGATATGGCCATAAAAAACAATGTGCTACGGTCCACACTGTAGCATGTATAGTAACACTCCTCTTTGTTTGGATCCCTGAGTTAGAGCTAGTTTGGGTTGAAATAGCCTCAAATTATCGAAACACGAGGGGTTAGTTTGAGATAGTTTGCTCTAACCCAGCTAAAAAAACTAGCCTGGTGGAGAGGTTCTAATTGGGTTAGTTATCCTCGGGCCCACTAAAAGAGAACTAAAAAATCTCCCTTGCCCGCACCAGATCGCTCCCCCTCTCGCACGACTCCTCTCTGTTCCCCATAGGGCCGCCTGCCCAAGCGCCACTCGCCCTCTCTCTCCTCTGACCGCCCTATCCTTCCGGCCTCCGCCGCCCTACTCCGACCACCCTCTCCCTTCGGCCTTCAAAGGTTGCCCCGCTCCCCCTTCACCGGTCTTTTTCTCCCTCTGCCGTGTGCGGCAGCGGCTCATCTACCAGGGAGGTCGCGAGAGGGGTGAGTTTGTTCGTTCCTTCTCTGTCTCACGACCATATCATTGATCTTGCTCGCTCTAGCGCTAATTCTGATTTGGAAAAGTAGATCCTGATCAAACTTGGTATAGATTTCTGGTGCACGTATGGAATTGTTTGATGGTGCTTGAGGAGGTAATAAATCTTTCTAGAGGCCCAAAGATTCAGTTCACCTTTCTAGGTATTTCAGTTTCAGGCTTGCATTATTTCGAGAGGCCCAAAGATTCAGTTCACCTTTCTAGGTATTTCAGTTTCAGGCTTGCATTATTTCTAGAGGCCCAATGATTCAGTTCACCTTATCTAGGTATTTTAGTTTCAGGCTTGCATTATTTCTAGAGGCCCAAAGATTAAGTCCCCAGTTGGCGGAAAGCGGCCCTGCTACCCATGCCGGTGTCGACCTCAACTCGCAAGGGCCAGCGTCAGAGGGGTTCTAGGGGCTTGGGCTCTACAGAGCCTTCCTCCAGAGCAACGATGGCGAGCTCCTTCCTCGGTGTGTGAGGGGCTCCAGGCTCCCTCCCTATCATGAATGACTTCCGTGATGAGTTAGCTCATGCTTTGTTTCATGGAGTGTTTTTTTTTGTGAAGCTTGATTGACGACTTGTATGTTTAAGTGGGATATCTTATTTGTATGGACAAAGTAAAAATTATCATGTTTTGCATGCTTGATTTGTAAAGATGGTTCATTTATGTCAATTGTGAGCGGGAGGAGGCCACAAAAGAGCCGGCCACAAAAGAGCCGGCCACACCAAATCCGGCAGGAATAGGGTCCAAAGTATTTAAATGATTGAGAAAGAGCATTTATTGTCAATCTAACCCTGCCATCCATACACCTCTTTGGTTTAGAGTTAGTTCAGGTTAGAATCTAACCCTAACCTCTAACTGAGTTAGAGGTCTCCTCGTCTTGGTTCATCGCCATCATACTTTCCCCATTCCTGTGTTTTCAGTATCCTGCGAATCAAAGAGGCCCTTTTTTGTGGGAAAAATCAAAGAGGTCCTTAGACTAGTTTAGGTCCGGTCATTTTTTATAAACGTGTTATGTCCAAAATTTAATGAACGTGCTCCGGTTTCTACGAAAATAATCCGGTTTCATGTAATAATTCATTCATTTATTTATTGTTCTGCGGGTGGTTTGCAAGTAATTCGTGAGGTCTGAAATGTAAAGTACCCCGGCATATGCTTCGAGTCGTGCATGCACTACGACCCAGATGCTCTATGTCCCACATGTCGGGGAATGGGAGCACGTGGAAATAGCCTAGGAGTACATATAGGAGGATAAATGCGTGAAAAAATATGTACTATGAAACGTAGCTGCAGTTCAAAAAGGAGACTTAAAGTGATGACAGCTATAGGTCGCACGCACCCAACTAGTGGTACTACTAGACGTACGACTTATTTTTCCCTCAAAAAAAAAAGAGAGGCACGAGTGCTCGGTACTCCTATTCCATCAACACGAGTCCCATCTGACAATAGCGTCTGTGCTATAGCTAGCTCTCCTCCCTCGTTTCTCTCTTCTAATTCTAAACTCGGCCGACGCCCGGTGGGCGGGCTGGGTTTGCTCAATTGCGGCCCCAACTCACAGTGAAAACGTTACGACTGGAATAAAAATGCCATATACTCCCTGCATTCCTAAATATAAGCCTTTTTAGATACTATTTCAAATGGAATACAGCATACAGATGTATGTAGATATAGTCTAGAGTGTAGATTCACTCATTTTGCTCCGTATGTAGTAGTCACTTGCTGGAATCTTTAGAAAGACTTATATTTGGGAACGGAGGGAGTACTATACTAATAAAACATTAAGGCCACAAGGCGATGTAGTGCTGGTTACAGGAGGCAAGAGGAAGAGATGCATCCATAGACGACATCCACCTCCTCGACTCAGGGCACCGGCCCACCGAACGACGCCTAAGTAGTAGTGCCTTTCGTGGCCAGGTCGACGTACTTCTGAACAATGGCGTCCAAAGATTCAAGCCGCTGGAAGAAGGCCAATGTCTTTCTGTCCTCGCTTGCCTTGTAGTGGCCTATGTAGACGATTTCCTCACAGACGTGGATGTGCAGGTCGACGGTTTCTTGCATGGTGAGGCGCTGCGCGGCGAGCGCGGCCTCGAGGTGCACATTCTTCATCGCGACCTCCGGCACCTGCAGGGCCACCAGGGCTTGAAAGAGTTCATCACCATGGAGGCCGATGGGGGTGGCAGGCAATGAGGAGCCTGGGCGCACGGGCTGGAGCAGTACGGCAAGGTCGTCCGCGCGCTTCTTGACGGCGGTGAACTTGCGGATTGAGTTGACCATCATGTCATCCATGCGAGAGGCGAAGCCGGCGTCGGCGAGGGCTACGATGCCGGTGGTCGCCAGCACCGTCTGGAAACGTTGTGTGCTGCGGGGACGTAGGCCGGCGCCTTGGATGATTTGGCACAGCCGACTGCCACTCGCGTCCATCGCCTCCATAGGTGCTTGTGGCTTCTGGTCACTTGGTCTTGGATTGGAGTGAGCAGTGTTGCGCAGAGACTTGGGAGTAGATGGATTGGAGTGGTGGGGTGCCTTTATATGAGAGTCCAAACTCTGTTGCATTCACATCGTGCTGGCTCTATTCTGCTTCTCCAATTAATTCCCTCTGCATGTAATTGAGGATGCATCATTGATCGTTCAACATCTCGGGGACCGCTACCATCTCCCTCCGTGGCATTCAAGCACCTATGGGGGCGACTGCCACTCACGTCTATCGCGTGTCAGGAGACGTTCCCGTCGACGACGAGGTGCTTACGGTGACTTCATAAATTTCAAGATGATAGTGTTGTGCGTGTGTGCGTTCATAGGGGTGAGTGTATGCGCGTGTATATGAGCGCTTGCGTCTGTACTGTGTCAAGAAAAAAACATAAATGCGTGTCAAAAAGAGACTAGTCAGTATACTCAATATTGTGCACCTCGGAGAGGAAAATGATAGAACTACGTATTTGTTTACGGTGCAGATTCACTCATTTTGTGTTGGGGAACGTAGTAATTTGAAAAAATTTCCTATGCACACGCAAGATCATGGTGATGGCATAGCAATGAGAGGGGAGAGTGTTGTCTACGTACCCTCATAGACCATTAAGCGGAAGCGTTATGACAATGCGGTTGATGTAGTCGTACGTCTTCACGATCCAACCGATCCAAGCACCGAACGTACGGCACCTCCGTGTTCAGCACACGTCCAGCTCGATGACGTTCCCCGGGCTCCAATCCAGCAAAGCGTCGGGATGAGTTCCGTCAGCACGACGACGTGGTGACGACGATGATGTTCTACCGGAGCAGGGCTTCACCTAAACTCCGCGATGATATAACCGAGGTGGAATATGGTGGAGGGGGGCACCGCACACGGCTAAGGAACGATCCGTAGATCAACTTGTGTGTCTAGGGTGCCCCCCACCCCCGTATATAAAGGAGCAAGGGGGAGGCCGGCCGGCCCTTGTGGGCGCGCCAAGGAGGAGGAGTCCTCCTCCTAGTAGGAGTAGGACTCCCCCTTTCCTACTCCTACTAGGAGGGGGAAAGGAAGGGGGAGAGGGGGAAGGAAAGAGGGGGGCGCCGCCCCCCTCCTAGTCCAATT
>NC_041381.1:634289803-634338145 GCF_002162155.2 Triticum dicoccoides
CCTCCGGCACTCCGGTTTTCTCCGAAATCACCCGGAACACTTTCGGTGTCCGATAGTCGTCCAATATATCAATCTTTATGTCTCGACCATTTCGAGACTCCTCGTCATGTCCGTGATCACATCCGGGACTCCGAACAAACTTCGGTACATCAAAACTTATAAACTCATAATAAAACTGTCATCATAACGTTAAGCGTGCGGACCCTATGGGTTTGAGAACTATGTAGACATGACCTAGAACTATTCTCGGTCAATAACCAATAGTGGAACCTGGATGTTCATATTGGTTCCTACATATTCTACGAAGATCTTTATCGGTCAAACCGCATAACAACATACATTGTTCCCTTTGTCATCGGTATGTTACTTGCCCGGGATTCGATCGTCGATATCCAATACCTAGTTCAATCTCGTTACCGGCAAGTCTCTTTACTCGGTCCATAATACATCATTTCGTAACTAACTCATTAGTTACAATGCTTGCAAGGCTTAAGTGATGAGTATTACCGAGAGGGCCCAAAGGTACCTCTCCGACAATCGGAGTGACAAAACCTAATCTCGAATTATGCCAACTCAACATGTACCTTTGGAGACACCTGTAGAGCAACTTTATAATCACCCAGTTACGTTGTGACGTTTGGTAGCACATAAAGTGTTTCTCCGGTAAACGGGAGTTGCACAATCTCATAGTTGTAGGAACTTTGTATAAGTCATGAAGAAAGCAATAGCAACATACTAAACGATCAAGTGCTAAGCTAACGGAATGGGTCAAGTCAATCACATCATTCTCCTAATGATGTGATCCCATTAACCAAATGACAACACATGTCTATGGTTAGGAAACATAACCATCTTTGATCAATGAGCTAGTGAAGTAGAGGCATACTAGTGACACTATGTTTGTCTATGTATTCACACATGTATCATGTTTCCGGTTAATACAATTCTAGCATGAATAATAAACATTTATCATGATATGAGGAAATAAATAATAACTTTATTATTGCCTCTAGGGCATATTTCCTTCAGTTTCCCACTTGCACTAGAGTCAATAATCTTAGATTACATAGTAATGATTCTAACACCCATGGAGTCTTGGTGTTGATCATGTTTTGCTCGTGAGAGAGGCTTAGTTAACGGGTCTGCAACATTCAGATCCGCATGTATCTTGCAAATCTCTATGTCTCCCACTTGGATTTGGTCTCGAATGGAATTGAAGCGTCTCTTGATGTGCTTGGTCCTCTTGTGGAATCTGGATTCGTTTGCCAAGGCAATTGCACCAGTATTGTCACAGAAGATCTTCATTGGTCCCGATGCACTAGGTATAACACCTAGATCAGAAATGAACTCCTTCATCCAGACTCCTTCATTTGCTGCTTCCGAAGCAGCTATGTACTCCGCTTCACATGTAGATCCCGCCACGACGCTTTGTTTGGAACTGCACCAACTTACAGCTCCACCGTTTAATAAAAATACGTATCCGGTTTGCGATTTAGAATCGTCCGGATCAGTGTCAAAGCTTGCATCGACGTAACCATTTACGACTACCTCTTTGTCACCTCCATATACGAGAAACATATCCTTAGTTCTTTTCAGGTATTTCAGGATGTTCTTGACCGCTGTCCAGTGACCCACTCCTGGATTACTTTGGTACCTCCCTGCCAAACTAATAGCAAGGCACACATCAGGTCTGGTACACAGCATTGCATACATGATAGAGCCTATGGCTGAAGCATAGGGAACTCCTTTCATTTTCTCTCTATCTTCTGCAGTGGTCGGGCATTGAGTCTGACTCAACTTTATACCTTGTAATACAGGCAAGTACCCTTTCTTCGCCTGATCCATATGGAACCTTTTCAACACTTTGTCAAGGTACGTGCATTGTGAAAGTCCAATCAAGCGTCTTGATCTATCTCTATAGATCTTAATGCCCAATATGTAAGCAGCTTCACCGAGGTCTTTCATTGAAAAACCTTTATTCAAGTATCCTTTTATGCTATTCAGAAATTCTATATCATTTCCAATCAACAATATGTCATCCACATATAATATTAGAAATGCTACAGAGCTCCCACTCACTTTCTTGTAAATACAGGCTTCTCCAAAAGTCTGTATAAAACCATATGCTTTGATCACACTATCAAAGCGTTTATTCCAACTCCGAGAGGCTTGCACCAGACCATAGATTGATCGCTGGAGCTTGCACACTTTGTTAGCTCCCTTAGGATCGACAAAACCTTCCGGTTGCATCATATACAACTCTTCTTCCAGAAATCCATTCAGAAATGCTGTTTTGACATCCATCTGCCAAATTTCATAATCATAAAATGCGGCAATCGCTAACATGATTCGGACAGACTTAAGCATCGCTACAGGTGAGAAAGTCTCATCGTAGTCAACCCCTTGAACTTGTCGAAAACCTTTCGCAACAAGTCGAGCTTTATAGACAGTTACATTACCGTCAGCATCAGTCTTCTTCTTAAAGATCCATTTATTCTCAATGGCTTGCCGATCATCGGGCAAGTCAACCAAAGTCCATACTTTGTTCTCATACATGGATCCCATCTCAGATTTCATGGCTTCTAGCCATTTTGCGGAATCTGGGCTCATCATCGCTTCCTCATAGTTCGTAGGTTCATCATGGTCAAGTAACATGACTTCCAGAATAGGATTACCGTACCACTCTGGTGCAGATTTTATTCTGGTAGACCTACGAGGTTCAGTAGAAACTTGATCTGAAGTTTCATGATCAATATCACTATCTTCCTCACTAATTGGTGTAGATGTCATAGGAACTGATTTCTGTGATGAACTACTTTCCAATAAGGGAGCAGACATAGTTATCTCATCAAGTTCTACTTTCCTCCCACTCACTTCTTTCGAGAGAAACTCTTTTTCTGGAAAGGGTCCATTCTTAGCAACGAATGACTTGCCTTCGGATCTGTGATAGAAGGTGTACCCAACAGTCTCTTTTGGGTATCCTATGAAGACACATTTCTCCGATTTGGGTTCGAGCTTATCTGGTTGAAGTTTCTTCACATAAGCATCGCAGCCCCAAACTTTAAGAAACGATAACTTTGGTTTCTTGCCAAACCATAGTTCATAAGGCGTTGTCTCAATGGATTTTGATGGTGCCCTATTCAATGTGAATGCAGCCGTCTCTAAAGCATAACCCCAAAATGATAGCGGTAAATCAGTAAGAGACATCATAGATCGCACCATATCTAGTAAAGTACGATTACGACGTTCGGACACACCATTTCGTTGTGGTGTTCCGGGTGGCGTGAGTTGCGAAACTATTCCGCATTGTTTCAAATGTAAACCAAACTCGTAACTCAAATATTATCCTCCACGATCAGATCGTAGAAACTTAATTTTCTTGTTACGATGATTTTCCACTTCACTCTGAAATTCTTCAAATGTTTCAGACTTGTGTTTCATTAAGTAGATATACCCATATCTGCTCAAATCATCCGTGAAGGTGAGAAAATAACGATATCCGCCACAAGCTTCAATATTCATCGGTCCACATACATCTATATGTATGATTTCCAACAAATCTGTTGCTCTCTCCATAGTACCAGAGAACGGTGTTTTAGTCATCTTGCCGATGAGGCACGGTTCGCAAGTACCAAGTGATTCATAATCAAGTGATTCCAAAAGTCCATCAGTATGGAGTTTCTTCATGCGCTTTACACCGATATGACCTAAACGGCAGTGCCACAAATAAGTTGCACTATCATTATCAACTCTGCATCTTTTGGCTTCGACATTATGAGTATGTGTATCGCTACTATCGAGATTCAATAAAAATAGACCACTCTTCAAGGGTGCATGACCATAAAAGATATTACTCATATAAATAGAACAACCATTATTCTCTGATTTAAATGAATAACCGTCTCGCATCAAACAAGATCCAGATGTAATGTTCATGCTCAACGCTGGCACCAAATAACAATTATTCAGGTCTAAAACTAATCCCGAAGGTAGATGTAGAGGTAGCGTGCCGACCGCGATCACATCGACTTTGGAACCGTTTCCCACGTGCATCGTCCCCTCATCCTTGGCCAGTGCTCGCTTATTCCGTAGTCCCTGTTTTGAGTTGCAAATATTAGCAACAGAACCAGTATCAAATACCCAGGTGCTACTATGAGCTCTAGTTAGGTACACATCAATAACATGTATATCACATATACCTTTGTTCACTTTGCCATCCTTCTTATCCACCAAATACTTGGGGCAGTTCCGCTTCCAGTGACCAGTTTGCTTGCAGTAGAAGCACTCAATTTCAGGTTTAGGTCCAGACTTGGGTTTCTTATCTTGAGCAGCAACTTGTTTGCTGTTCTTCTTGAAGTTCCCCTTCTTCTTCCCTTTGCCCTTTTTCTTGAAACTAGTGGTCTTGTTGACCATCAACACTTGATGCTCCTTCTTGATTTCTACCTCCGCAGCCTTTAGCATTGCGAAGAGCTCGGGAATTGTCTTGTTCATCCCTTGCATATTATAGTTCATCACGAAGCTCTTGTAGCTTGGTGGCAGTGATTGGAGAATTCTGTCAATGACGCTATCATCCGGAAGATTAACTCCCAGTTGAATCAAGTGATTATTATACCCAGACATTTTGAGTATATGCTCACTGACAGAACTATTCTCCTCCATCTTGCAGCTGTAGAACTTATTGGAGACTTCATATCTCTCAATCCGGGCATTTGCTTGAAATATTAACTTCAACTCCTGGAACATCTCATATGCTCCATGACGTTCAAAACATCGTTGAAGACCCGGTTCTAAGCCGTAAAGCATGGCACACTGAACTATAGAGTAGTCATCAGCTTTGCTCTGCCAGACGTTCACAACATCTCGCGTTGCTCTTGCAGCAGGCCTGGCACCCAGCGGTGCTTCCAGGACGTAATTCTTCTGTGCAGCAATGAGGATAACCCTCAAGTTACGGACCCAGTCCTTGTAATTGCTACCATCATCTTTCAACTTTGCTTTCTCAAGGAACGCATTAAAATTCAACGGAACAACAGCACGAGCCATCTATCTACAACAAACATAGACAAGCAAAATACTATCAGGTACTAAGTTCATGATAAATTTAAGTTTCAATTAATCATATTACTTAAGAACTCCCACTTAGATAGATATCTCTCTAGTCATCTAAGTGATTACGTGATCCAAATCAACTAAACCATAACCGATCATCACGTGAGATGGAGTAGTTTTCAATGGTGAACATCAGTATATTGATCATATCTACTATATGATTCACGCTCGACCTTTCGGTCTCTGTGTTCCGAGGCCATATCTGCATATGCTAGGCTCGTCAAGTATAACCTGAATATTCTGCGTGTGCAAAACTGGCTTGCACCCGTTGTAGATGGACGTAGAGCTTATCACACCCGATCATCACGTGGTGTCTGGGCACGACGAACTTTGGCAACAGTGCATATTCAGGGAGAACACTTCTTGATAATTTTTTAGTGAGAGATCATCTTAAAATGCTACCGTCAATCAAAGCAAGATAAGATGCATAAAGGATAAACTTCACATGCAATCAATATAAGTGATATGATATGGCCATCATCATCTTGTGGTTGTGATCTCCATCTCCGAAGCACCGTCGTGATCACCATCGTCACCGGCGTGACACCTTGATCTCCATCATAGCATCGTTGTCATTTACGCCATCTATTGCTTCTATGACTATCGCTACCGCTTAGTGATAAAGTAAAGCAATTACAGGGCGTTTTCATTTCATACAATAAAGCGACAACCATATGGCTCCTGCCAGTTGCCGATAACTTCGGTTACAAAACATGATCATCTCATACAATAAATATAGCATCACGTCTTGACCATATCACATCACAGCATGCCCTGCAAAAACAAGTTAGACGTCCTCTACTTTGTTGTTGCAAGTTTTACGTGGCTGCTACGGGCTTAGCAAGAACCGTTCTTACCTACGCATCAAAACCACAACAATAGTTCGTCAAGTTAGTGCTGTTTTAACCTTCGCAAGGACCGGGCGTAGCCACACTTGGTTCAACTAAAGTTGGAGAAACTGGCACCCGCCAGCCACCTGTGTGCAAAGCACGTCGGTAGAACCAGTCTCGCGTAAGCGTACGCGTAATGTCGGTCCGGGCCGCTTCATCCAACAATATCGCCGAACCAAAAGTATGACATGCTGGTAAGCAGTATGACTTGTATCGCCCACAACTCACTTGTGTTCTACTCGTGCATATAACATCGACGCATAAAACCTAGCTCTGATACCACTGTTGGGGAACGTAGTAATTTCAAAAAATTTCCTACGCACATGCAAGATCATGGTGATGGCATAGCAACGAGAGGGGAGAGTTTTGTCTATGTACCCTCGTAGACCGTTAAGCGGAAGCGTTATGACAACGCGGTTGATGTAGTCGTACGTCTTCACGATCCGACCGATCCAAGCACCGAACGTACAGCACCTCCGTGTTCAGCACACGTCCAGCTCGATGACGTTCCCCGGGCTCCAATCCAGCAAAGCGTCGGGGATGAGTTCTGTCAGCACGACGGCATGGTGACGATGATGATGTTCTACCGGTGCATGGCTTCGCCTAAACTCCGCGACGATATAAGCGAGGTGGAATACGATGGAGGGGGGCACCGCACACGGCTAAGGAACGATCCGTAGATCAACTTGTGTGTCTAGGGTGCCCCCCCGCCCCCGTGTATAAAGGAGCAAGGGGGGAGGCCGGCCGGCCCTTGTGGGCGCGCCAAGGAGGAGGAGTCCTCCTCCTAGTAGGAGTAGGACTCCCCCTTTCCTACTCCTACTAGGAGGGGGAAAGGAAGGGGGAGAGGGGGAAGGAAAGAGGGGGGCGCCGCCCCCCCTAGTCCAATTCGGATCAGAGGGAGAGGGGGCGCACGGCCCACCCTAGCTGCCCCTCTCTCTTTCCACTAAGGCCCATGTGGCCCATTAACTCTCCCGGGGGGGTTCCGGTAACCCTCCGGCACTCCGGTTTTCTCCGAAATCACCCGGAACACTTTCGGTGTCCGAATATAGTCGTCCAATATATCAATCTTTATGTCTCGACCATTTCGAGACTCCTCGTCATGTCCGTGATCACATCCGGGACTCCGAACAAACTTCGGTACATCAAAACTTATAAACTCATAATAAAACTGTCATCATAACGTTAAGCGTGCGGACCCTATGGGTTCGAGAACTATGTAGACATGACCTAGAACTATTCTCGGTCAATAACCAATAGTGGAACCTGGATGTTCATATTGGTTCCTACATATTCTACGAAGATCTTTATCGGTCAAACCGCATAACAACATACATTGTTCCCTTTGTCATCGGTATGTTACTTGCCCGGGATTCGATCGTCGATATCCAATACCTAGTTCAATCTCGTTACCGGCAAGTCTCTTTACTCGGTCCATAATACATCATTTCGTAAGTAACTCATTAGTTATAATGCTTGCAAGGCTTAAGTGATGAGTATTACCGAGAGGGCCCAAAGATACCTCTCCGACAATCGGAGTGACAAAACCTAATCTCGAATTATGCCAACTCAACATGTACCTTTGGAGACACCTGTAGAGCAACTTTATAATCACCCAGTTACGTTGTGACGTTTGGTAGCACACAAAGTGTTCCTCCGGTAAACGGGAGTTGCACAATCTCATAGTTGTAGGAACTTTGTATAAGTCATGAAGAAAGCAATAGCAACATACTAAACGATCAAGTGCTAAGCTAACGGAATGGGTCAAGTCAATCACATCATTCTCCTAATGATGTGATCCCATTAACCAAATGACAACACATGTCTATGGTTAGGAAACATAACCATCTTTGATCAATGAGCTAGTGAAGTAGAGGCATACTAGTGACACTATGTTTGTCTATGTATTCACACATGTATCATGTTTCCGGTTAATACAATTCTAGCATGAATAATAAACATTTATCATGATATGAGGAAATAAATAATAACTTTATTATTGCCTCTAGGGCATATTTCCTTCATTTTGCTCCATATGTACTCCGTCTCGGTGTAGTCTAGTCACTTGTTAAAGTCTCTAGAAGGGAAAATACTCCTTTCTGGTTTACACGTCTATACTAGCAAGTAGTTGTACGTACTAGTACAATAGTGGGCTCACATAGCAATTTTGTCTCATGCAAGAGCCTGGTTATATGCGTGCTCCAATGTTAGCAACTGCCACATTCGGGTTGCGCTTGGCTCTTCGCCTCTTCGAGAAGACGAACAATGATGTTACTACTACTGCTTCTACAGTGTCGAATCCACTGCTGCATGTCCATCCACCGCGAGCGGGAGGGATAGCTTGTTGTAGAAGTACTATAAGAAAAAGCCCATCCTCTTTTGCGAGCAACCGCGCGCATGGGCGAGGGAGAAGGCGTGTAGTAGTAAAATCAAGCTTCTCCTCATTGTACGAGTTGACGTGACACATCATAGCACTAGCCCCACATGCTTGCCTCTAAACTTGGCTGAAAGACCCGCAGTGTATAATATATTTGCTGCAACCTCTAACATTTACCCACCACAAATTAAAATATATATTCCTGTCTTGACCAGATGAGCGTGCAGACTACAATCACCAGGGTGACAGGCATGGCCAGAAGACTATTTTAATTTTTTTTAAACTTTGAGACGGCCACATAGCATGGAGTCGACCCCAACGATTTTAAGCTTACAGGCACGGTACACGCTATCCTAGACTACTCTACACATGAAACTGCCACACGAGCGTCCGGGTTGCACTTGGCTCTTCGCCTCTTCGAGAAGTCGAACAATGATGGAGTACTACTACACTTGAGGAGTACTACAGTATGCTTCTGGCCATCTGACACCAATTGAACTGCGGCATGTCCACCGCGTGCGGGAGGGAGAGCATGTAGCGAAAGCTTCTCCTTGTCTTGCCAGCCACCACGCTCATGGGTGAGGGAGGGACGCTCCTACCTTTGTGTGTATGAAAGGTGGGCCCAACAGGTGGGTGGCCAACCTGTCATACAGCCAAAGGCAGGTGCAGTTAAGTCTGCGAGGGAGAGGATAATCAAACTTCTCGTTGATGTACAAGTTGACTCGACACATCAAAGCACTGCACTCGATATATTTCAATAATTTTTAGTTACCGATGCATTAATTACAATGCATGCATGCATGTTGTGTCTCTCCTTTTGATACTTTCATGTGTTGACTTAATGCACCTTGAAGTAGTATAAAATATGTGATGGTAAAGCTTTGTAATGCCCCGGCCCAAGAGAGAGATGGTCGTGCACGAGGAGGGCGAGATCATGCAGACGGAACAGGACCGGATGATGGAGCTCTCTAAGGTCTCGATGGACCTCACCATGCTCCACTGCCCCTTGTGGCTCTGCCCCTTGACGCCTCCAGTGAATGAGGTTCGAATACACCTCGTCCGTTCGGCTGATTGAGCAAGGTGCAGGTTTCTTGATTGATGTGTTGTTTGATTGATTTCTGAAGTGCAAGGGAGGGCACCTGGTCTACGCGGAGTGCCGCGTCGAGCGCCCCGGGAACCAGCGGCAGTGCCAAAAGTGCGAGCGCATCGGTGGCTTCGACGTGCGGAACACGGCGGTGGACGTCGTCCTTTCGTCGTTGAGGGTGGAGTACCCGCACGAAGGCTGTGGGATCTATGTCACTTACCACAAGCTCGCCGATCACCAGAGCGTGTGTCCGCTCGCGCCCTGCAAATGCCCCGTGCCCATCTGCGGCTACGAAGGCCCGCCGCCGGCGCTCTACCACCACACCAGCACCGCGCATCCACCATGCCCGTGCACAGGATCCAGTACGGCAAGGTGCTCCAGCTGCAAGTGCCACTATCGGAGCCACGGCTCTTGCTGTTCGCGGAGGAGGACGGCCGCACGTTTTTCTTGGTCGGCGGCATGCTCGACATCGGCGTGCCTATCACCGTGTCGGTCGTCTGCATCAGAGCAGGGGTGTCCCCACTGCCGCACTACGTGGCCAAGCTGTGGGCGAACGGCCCGCCGGGGGAGCCCAAAGGCACGATCGACACCGTCAAGGTGGAAATGGAGGTGACAAGCAGCTAGGATACCGGCAACGTCAACGTGTAGGAGCTGACCTTCTTCACAGTTCTGCCCAAGCTGCTAGCCGGGGCTAAGCTGGTGTCCCTCCACATTCAGATTGACAAGCTCACATCCTAAATGTTTTTACAATGCCTTCTGTTTATCTTAGTAATATGCTAATAAAGGGATTACCTCAGTCTACTTTAGCTTAAGAAATGGTGGGTTTTGGTGGCCATGCAGCAATTACTTCGACATCAGATCAGTAATTTCCAACAGTCGAACGGATATTTTATGTCTGTTGGATATAAAGTTCCTTTGGGTAAGAAGTACTAGATAAAAGGAGATGTATGTAGACGTATTTTAGTTCTAGATACGTCCTTTTTATTCATTTTGATGACAAGCACTCCCTCCGTTCCACAATACATGCCTTCCATTTGTCAAAATATAGATGTATCTAGACATGTTTTAGTATATAGGTACATCCATGATAGAGCCAATCGGATGGTTGAGAACACTACAATTTGTAGCTACAGATGCGTGTGTGACTCCTAGATGCAGAGGCCGGGGGTCATCCTCCTCCTTTTCGAGAAAAAACAGACACGTGTGTGAGAGGATGAGTGCATGCATGCACCTGTTCTCTTCCTGTATAACGTACTAAACTCAGAGTACAAGTTTTTGTGGGTGGCACGATGGTGCGTGCGAGAAGTCCTGTGAGATAGGTTTAATGCGTCTGAAAAAAGACTAGCCTATAGCTCGCCACGCGGCTATTCCTGTCGAATGCCCCATTAACCGTAATATATGTATACGACGGTGCCAGTTATTGCACGTACACAGCAGTAGAAAAAGAACTACCATGGCATATGCTACACCACGGCCGAGAAAACGTGCCCACGTAACGCCATCCAGGAATAGTGCCGCACTTCGAAACTAGAACCGTCAATAAATTTTGAGCTTGTGTCTCTTCACATTCCAAATTACTCCATGCTATATTGAATTGCAAACCTGTTCACACCGATCACAACCTAAACAGTTTCCCACTTAGGAGCGTATTAGTACCACGCTATATTGAATTGCAAACCTGTTCACACCGATCACAACCTAAACGGTTTCCCACTTAGGAGCATATTAGTACTCGGTTATAAATACTAGTATGCCAAGATGACTGCACATTCCTCCTCAACTCCTCATCCACAAAAACAAACAAGTCATTCAGCATCCTTCCCTTGCATCTACCATGGCCAGCGTGAGTTCTGGGTCGAGAGATTGCCAGCAGGGAGAGGCGAGCATGGAAGCGGAAGCACGAGAGATGTCCCGCCTCTCTGCGAAAGCAGCTGACATGTCCCGCCGTGCGGAAGTAGCAGCACAGAGGTCCCACCACGCCGCTGAAGCAGCACGGAGGTCCCGCCGTGCCGTCGATGCAGCAGACTGGTCCGTCCGCGCCGCGGAAGCAGCAAAGATGTCCCACCGCGCCGCGAATGCAGCAGAGATGTCCCTCCGTGCCGCGAATGCAGCAGAGATGTCCCACCGCGATGCGGCGGCCTAGGAAAATTTCTCACGGGCAGGCGACGACTGTTATAGGCGCATGCATGCGATCGTCCATAGCCAGATGTATCAGATCTCTGGCTGGGTGAGGTTGCAGGACGACATGAAAGCCTTGTTTGAATAGGCTACCAGTGTCATCCGACAACTAAGGGAGGGCAATGAGAGGCTCCGAGCTGAGCGCGACCTGTTGAGGGCGAAGATCGTCCGAAGTGCAGACCACCAGGAGGAGACCAGTGCCTTGTTGAAGAGGACTGGTGTCATCGTCAAGAAACTTATGGACGAGAATGACATGCTCCGCATCGAGCGCCAAAGGCTGGTGGAGAAATTCGTGGATGTTCTCAAGCAGCGTCTTGAGGACACGAAAGAGCTCATCGCCGCTCGCCTCGGAGACTAGTTCCCGTGGCCTGCAGCGACGGCATCAAGAAAGTAGAGATCAGCGAGCCAAATCCTTGTCTTCCTTCTTCTTTTGCCCTTGTGTATTTCGGGCGTAGCCGCATGTGGCTTTTTTAATTATCTTTCTAATTTTGTAAGACAATTAATCGTCCTTATATATTCATCAGTCTTGCTATAAGTCGCAGTAGATGCTATATAGGTCCGTCGGATCTTACATCAAGATCCATGCTTTCAGATTTTATTTTTTCTCTCTTAAATCTCAGTCGAGTGAGACATAGCCACGCCATTAAACAGAGGCTCGGGCGCCATTAATGGAGACCTTGGGAGAGAGGTGGACGGCAGATGGAGGTCAAAGGGCTCTCCTCCCGATAAGCACGCGCAGGGGTCTGATCGCACGCCTCTCGTACTCAAATGCTACCCTACATGGCACCTCCTAGCTAATAAAAAAGGGGACGAGTGGTGGCACGTAAATGGTAGTAATAGAACGCCCACGGTTTCAATAATACCTGTGTTTCCGATTGTAACGTGACAGCACTTGTTCCAAAATGACTTTGTTGATTGTTAATGTGTGCGCCTTCACAAATCGGACATGGCACCAAGCCAAGTTTCATTATTTTCATGCGTGTTTTGGATTTACAGGAATTAAAAAACTAAGTTTCTCAATGTTTCCAGCCCAGCCACGACGCCCATAATTTTGAATTTCATTCCCATTTCTTGCATGGAACCTAGAAATTTACCCGAGGACACACATGTGATTTTTCAACCAACTTTGGTGCACTGGAACATGTGCTTGTATTTCAAATTTGAATTATGCACACAAAGGTGACACGTTCCCTCTCAGAACCACGAGCCTTCTTGAGAGAAGCTCCGATTTGCAAGAAGCTTATACCAAAATTTGTTCCTATTTGGCCAATTTTTTTACCACGGCATGGTACTACCATGACATGACACCATGCCAAGTATCATGATTTTAAAACCAAGTTTCTCAATGTTCTCGACCAAGCCACGATGCCCAGATGTTTGAATTTTATTCTCATTTTTTTGCATGGGACCTAGAAATTCTCCCAAGGACACAAATGTGATTTTTCAACCAACTTTGGTGCACGGGAGCATGTGCTTATAGTTAAAATTTGAATTATGCACATTAAATGACCAAAAACTCAATTAATGTGTAAAAAAGGCCAAACAAAGCCGGAATAATTCCAAAATTTAACAGGGCACTCATGTAGTTCTATGTTGCCTTTGTAAACAAACTCAAGGGGGACAGCGTATATCGTTTCACATTCAAAGGTGGCACGTTCCCTCTCAGAACCATGAGCCTTCTTGAGAGAAGCTTCGGTTTGCAAGAAGCTTATACCAAAATATGTTCCTATTCGGCCAATTTTTTTACCACAGCATGGTAGTACCATGACATGACACCCATGCCAAGTTTCATGATTTTCAGACGTGTTTTGGATTTACAAGAATTTTAAAACCAAGTTTCTCAATGTTCTCGGCCGAGCCATGATGCCTAGATGTTTGAATTTTATTCTCATTTCATGCATGGCACCTAGAAATTCACCCGAGGACACAAATGTGGTTTTTCAACCAACTTTGGTGCACGAGAGCATGTGCTTGTAGTTCAAATTTGACTTATGCACATTAAATGACCAGAAACTCAATTAATGTATAAAAAAGACAAACGAACCCGGAATAATTCCAAAATTTAACAAGGCACTCATGTAGTTCTATGTTGCCTTTGTTAAGAAACTCAAGGGGGGGGGGCAGCGTATATCGTTTCACACTCAAAGGTGGCACGTTCCCTCTTAGAACCACGAGCTTCCAAATCGGCCCAATTTTTTTACCACAATATGTTAGTGCCATGACATGACACCGTGTCAAGTTTCATGATTTTCAGGCGAGTTTTGGATTTACATGAATTTAAAATCTAAGTTTCTTGATGTTCTCGGCCGAGTCATGACGCCCAGATGTTTGAATTTCATTCTCATTTCTTCCATGGGACCTAGAATCTCAACCAAGGACACACATGTGATTTTTCAACCAACTTTGGTGCACCGGAGCATGTGCATGCAATTCATATTTAGATTATGCACTTTAAAAGTCCAGAAACTCAATTAATGTATAAAAATGCCAAACGAACCCGAAATAATTCCAAAATTTAACAGGGCACTCATATAGTTCTCTGTTGCCTCTGTAAAGAAAATCAGGGGGGAGGCAGCGTATATCGTTTCACACACAAAGGTGACACGTTCCCTCTCAGAACCACGAGGCTTGTTGAGAGAGTCTCCGGTTTTGCAAGAAGCTTATACCAAAACTTGTCCCAATTCATCCAAAAATTATACATATGAAAACAGGGTTTAGATTATCCCGAACATCTCGCTACCTAGACCAATAATGTGCTATGATTTGAATTCAAAATAAAATGGATACAAATATTTGAATTGGAGAGCGTATGGTACATGTAGTTCATAGTGAAACATGATTACTGCCATATGCAAGTTTTTTGTTATCAAGATAATATTTAAATTATTGTATAACTTGACAACAATCGTATTCAAATAAGGAAAATTGATTCAAATTTAGTCCATATGGTAGACGACAATATATATGTTCACATGGTGGAGTAAAATGTTCATATATGATGGAAGATCAAAATGTACGACTACATCAATTATAAACCGCAAGGTCACCTAACGATATATTCGAATTCAACATAACATGGATTCAAAAATTGAAATTCGAGATCCTAGCATTTGTAATCATATAAAAAGGGACATTACTCTTTCTTTTGGTGTGAATTGATTTGTTTTTTGTTGTTGTTGAGGGAAGTGCGAATCAATTTGGTACCGTGCAGGGTAATCTTGTTCTCCCAATTTTATTTACATTTTTCTTGTAGTTTTTTCAATGGCATCGATAGCAATATAGTAAAAGGGGACATGAATCTCTTGTGTCTGGTATGAATTGTTTTTTTACACGTTAAGTTTGTTCTGCCGAACAAGGAACCCGCACCTTGTTATCCCGAATTTTTCAAGCTTGAGCATCTTTAGTCTCACCTGCTTTGAAACTCCCGCCTCTTCAACCCGCGCCGCACCTTGTTATCCCAAAATTTCGACGCGCATGAAAACTCCCTCCTCATCCGAAATCGGTCCCGCAGCCCAGACACGCGAAATCCCCCTTCTACCCCTCAGCCGGAAATGAAGCTCCACGTCGCGGTGTCAAAACTGATGGGGGTACGCTGGTAACTTACCCTACATTTTGGACAAGCGTGTCCCTAAGCTTGGCTTCCCCCTCCCCTTCGCCCCCCATTCGTACACCGAGGCCGCCAAAAGCCGCGAAACCCCGCGCTCCTTCATCGGACTCCCGACCACCGCCCAGCCGATGACTCTTCCTCGACTACATCGTCCACCACAACAGCTCGCTGTCCCTCATCCACTGCACCAGATGAGGATCCGTCATCGATCTCGTCGTCCCACCGGATAAGCCGCCCCGTCCTCCCCTCCAAGGAGCTGCCCCGATGTTCGCCTCGTCTATCACGCCACCTCAATCCCCACAGCGCCGTCTTGACCTGCCCCACCGAAACCACAACACCCTCACCAATTCCTCTGATGAAGCTGAGGCCAACTCGGCGCCACCAAGGAGGCTCTGCACTCATCGCTGCATTTTATCTTTTATTCGATTTCAAGGGGTTGCCGGTGCTCGATACCGAGTAGACATGGCGGGTCTCCATCGACGGCACCGTCGCCAGTCACATCATCCATGACGTCTCCCCCCATATCGTTGCTTCCTCGACAGCGACTTCCACAACGGCACTAGCTGTAGCTGCTCCGGCTCTCGCTCGCGTTGCGGCTCTGTTCTTGCTGTCGGTCGCGCTACTGCACTACTCTTGCTTTCATTCGTGCTGCTGCTCTGCTCTTGCTCTCGCTTGTGCTGCTGCTGCACGACCTCCGGCAGCTACAGGAGTTGCTGCTTTAGCACTCGCGCGCGATGCTACTGCATGACTTGCTCTCTGCTAGTGCGTTCCCTGCTCGAGCATCTGCTGATTTAGATCACTGCTTCTCTGCTACTAGTGCTCGAACACCCTAAACATCTATTGCAATGCCCTGCTACTAGTTCAATCAGTTTCGGCAGTAAAATTCAATTTCGACTGTAAAGTTCATTTTCTTCAGTTAAGTTCAGAGTGAACAGTACTTACATCATCTGTCGGAGCGGCCGTGGCGCTGCTGATGCGTTTTACATCTAGCACTTTTTGGTGATGTATTTTACATCATCTATTGCAGATAATATTAGGGTCCCACTTGAGATTAACGTTGCTGTCTTGTCCTACTTCAGCCTCGTCGCTGTACACCTCACCGGAGCTGCTCGAACGACGGAACTATCCATCACAGCGTAGCAGTACCCTCGGCTCCGTTTCTAGAGGCCTCGGATCTTCTTCCCTGCCTCCGACAGTCACACCAGCATCACCATCCTCCACGTCCAACCCAATGATGCTGAGGTCCACAAGGCTATGCCAAAGAGGTTGTACACTCGTCACATCACTTTGTTACTCTGCATCCATGTCAATCCCACAGGGATCCTTTTCTATGGAACTACTATTCATGCAAATCTGTTAGAAGGAGTGGAGCAAAGCAAAAATGGAGGATTTTTTCCTTTGGTGTCTCTTTCGAAGAAAAAACGTAGGAATTTTATTCACTTGGACTTCCTTTTCAAATTAATATGCATAAAGAACAGAACTAATTGCATTACTGGCATAATAAGATTCTTGTTTTTTCATTTTCACATGGTTTGACTTTAATTTGACCACATTTCTCCATTCCTGTGTTCTTCCAATTCATGTGAACCAAACACCCAGGTTGACTGAAATCCTATGTTTCCAAATGCTCTGTTTTGCACGTGCACTCCTATCCTATTCCTGTGTTTTTCCTGTCCCTGCGTTTATAGAATCCTCCAATTCTAAGGAGCCCTTACAGATTTACTTCATTTTCAGATAGGCATCAAAGAAAACTCTGTGTGTTATGTCCTGCTCCTGCCGTGCCGTTATCCACCCCACCTGAGGTGCACCATCGACAGAAGCGTTCACTGCAGCAGAGATCGCCCCTGTAGACTTTCTTTTTCCGCCTCAGATCATCTTCCCCGTTGCCGGTAGCCACGCCAACTGCATTACCATCATCGACTGAGCAGATGAACCTGAGGACTACATAGTTATGGAAGAGAGGTCGCAGTCTTTCGTGTTTGCTTACATTATACATCGGTTATTATTACCTGCTACTTTATCATTCAAACTTGACTTTTGAAATTCCCATGGGTCTCATATCGAGCCAACAACGATAGTATCTGTCTACTATCTGGTTCATCTGGGGTCTTCTATGTGGTTCATGTTGGGTGGGCAACAAACAATAGATGATCCATTGTCTATCTTTTTAAACTGAAGCTATAATCTACATGCTATCATTAGTTTTGGATGCATCCACTCGTTTGCTACCATCAATCTTGATTTTTGCATGCATCCCTTAGGCCTGACAAAATCTAACTATTTTTTTATTATGCATGTCAGATATTGTACAAAATGGTACTGAACATGTAGAGAAAAAGAGAAGACCGTTGCGTGGGAATATAATGTCATGCAGACGCCGCTCCATGGTCGGCAAAGTGGGCCCCCCTCCTGCATTTCCAGATTGTATTCCAGAGGAAGATAACTATTGAGATGGGGATTCAGAAGGAGCCGACCACGCCTGTTTACCACCTGAGGTGTTTGCTCTAACCTGGCATGCTGATGTTGGTCATATCATGCATATGGCGCCTTGCATTGCTTACATTATACATCTTATATGTCATTAGCTTAGTTTAGATTTGCTTTGTGTGAATGCCACCTGTTTGGTTTCTATATCATACTCCCACCATTCCTAAATATTTGTCCTTTTAGAGATTTCAACAAGTGACTACATACGGAACAAAATGAGTGAATCTACATTCTAAAATATGTATATATACATCCGTATGTGGTAGTCCATTTGAAATCTCTAAAAAGACAAATGTTTAGGAACGGAGGGAGTATATGGGAATTATGCAATGCCATCTTCTTTAGCCAGGCATCATATACGTGAATCATGCAATGCCATCCTGTTTAGCCAGTCATCGTATATGTGAATTGTATCGTGCCATATTCTTTTTCCATAATGTATTCCATTTGTCAACAATGTTTATACATTCAGCTACTCTTCCTGTGCATCAGCCATTTGAGTCGGTCATGGGAAAATCTGGAGTGAAAACAAGGTCTCCTGAGCAGTCAGTGCTACCTATCGATGCAGATTTCTTGCTGGTTAAAGATAGCTCCTTAGAGGAGGATTCAGAGACAGATGACTAGTCGTATTCCCTCCCCCCCCCGAGGTTCATGCTCTAACTTGGCTGGGTTATATTGCTCATATCATGCATATGGTGTCTTGCATTGCCATGCCATCTGCTTAGATTAGGCATGCTTTGTGTGAATGCCTCCTGTTTGCTTTCTATATCAGATATGTGAATTATGCAATGCCATGTTTTTCAGCTAGTTATCATATATGTGAATTATGCACCGCCATATAGCCAGGCATCATATATGTGAATTATCTCATGCCATATTTTTTTTCATTACGTATTCCATTTGTCGACAATCTGTGTATATTGAACTACTCTTCATGTGTATCAGCCATTTGAGCCGGTTATGGAAAAATCTGGAGTGAAAACAAGGTCTTTAGAGCAGGCAATGATACCTGTTGAAGCATATATCTCGATGGTTACAGGGAGCTCCTCAGAGGAGGATTCAGAGACAGATGACCAGTCCTATATCCCACCTGAGGTGTATGCTCTAACTTGCAATGTTTTATATTTCTCATATGATGCATATGGTGTCTTGCATTGCTTAGTTTAGACATCATATGCACAATATCGAATTCCATCTGCTTAGTTTAGAGATCATACATGCGAGTGGCAGCTGCTTAGTATATGAATCAATTATGTCAATTATATCATGCCATCCTGTATACTTAGACAACATGTATGCGAATTATTTCATCCCAACCTATTTTAGAAAGACATCATATAGTTTTGTCATGTCATCCTGTTTAGGTACTCATCATATGTTGAATTATGCCATTATATCCTGTTAAGTTATCCATCATAAATCTGAAACTGTGTCATGCTATCCTGTTTAGTTAGGCATCATATATGTGAAATTGTGTCATGTTGTCCTGTTTGGTTAGACAACATATATGTGAATTACCACATCTGTCTATCATACAATGTCTGTACGTTCAATTTCTTTTCTTGTTTATCAGCCATTTGAATTGGAGGGGGTGATGGCAGTATCTAAGGGAGCAAAACCCCGTTCTTCACAAAAGACAGTGCTACCCGTCGATGCAGGTAGAACCATGGTTGTACTGGCCCACAAACTAGCCCCACCACACATAATCGAGACTCTTCCAGATTGCACACTTACACCGTTGGGCAGAGAACCAGCTACAACCCATCTAACCGCAACCCCAGCGGATAGTAACCCACTTCTAGTTGACAAAGCATTATGTCCACCATAGAGTACCCCCACACGAGCAGTTTGTAAAGCTACTGCAGTGCCCAAAGCACGAAGACCACCACAGCTAACCCAAACTCCACGTTTAAAGTAGAAGAGCAACTGTTCTCAGGTCAGATTCCGTAGCTATGGTCCATACTCCTTTGCTGTTGCATCACTGTATTTACTCATACCAACTACTTTCGAATTTGAAGGATCCAATTGAAACTCCAATGGCGCAACAGGTATGTTTTAAACTTATTTCTTTAACTGGATTGCTATTCTAACTTCTTTCTCTATGTTGATTTAAATTTAAGTTGTATAAATAGTTATGTTCTCATGTGATGCACATTACAAGTGCTGCCAATGCTGTGTAGTTTCTCACACTTATATTATGTCTATGCTGCTGTGTCTTAAAAATATATGAGTTGAACTGTGTCTCTATCTTGATTAGGCAACATAAACTAGAATGATATGGACAATACAGTGACCATAGTACATAGATATATGTTTGTTTCATGTTGTTATCCTGTCCACCTTACTACTGAACAGGTTTACCAAAATGAGTTTCATATACTACAAGCTAAACCTGTGATGTGTCTGCTTGTTTCTCTTGTAGTATGCAAACAGAATATTGGAGAAGAGCACCCCACTATGAAATGGTAGAGAAAGTAATGCAGATAAGGTTCAAGATAGTGAGACAACCCCGTTGGTATCCAAGAAAGGTGATAAAAACGATCTTGTAGACAGTGAGAAAACCCCACAGTCCTGCGTTGATGTAGTGTTCGAGTTACTGGCCAGTACTGCTGGCACAAGCTCTTCGAACTCGCTGCCTGAATCACTTCGGCTTCTTCAGTCTCAGCTACAAGCTGAAAGGCATCAGTCAGCTGTGCTGCGGTAAGAAGCCAAAGGACTGAGGAAGTCCCTGTAGAATTCAGATGCATACTTTCTTGTGCAACAGCAAGCGCCGGAGGATTTAAGCGCCAAACAAGAGAAAATTAATAAGCTTGCTAAGCATCCTGCCAGCATTATGGGTACCCAGGATATTGTTTCTTGAGCTCTTCTAAAGTGGTTTCAGTTCTGGACTTGTTTTGATGCAGCGTTTATATGCCGCTTTGTTCCCTATATTTGCACTGGTGGCGAACTTTGATGCCCAGTGAATGTAATATGTGTAATTGCCGTGATAGCCTAGAATAAGTTGCTTGCCTATTTATTTCCTTGTTGTCTTGTTTATTTGTTTGCTTGTAGTCAGTGCAGTTCTTTTTCCGCAGTTTGCTAGTGGCTGCAATAACCTATTTTTTAAAACTAGGCCACAATAACCATGGGCTACATATTTACTGTAGTGGCACTGGGCCTCCTACTGGTCGTAGAAACAATGGGCCTTCTACGGGCCGTAGACATAATGGGCATTCTACGGGCCGTATCATCAATGGGCCTTATATGGGTCGGACGATTGATTGGGCAAACATGGGCCAATAACAGACCGCATTATGGCCGTAAACGGGCTAGAGTTGGAATCGTCCGTTCATGGGCCGACCATAACGGGCCGTCATTAATAGGCCATATTTGATGACGCTATGAAAACGGACCAACGTATTAACGGGCCACAAACGGGCCGACTGTAACAATGGGCTGAATTTGGCCCACAAGCAGAAAATGATAGTAACGAGCCATAAGTAACCGAATGCTAGAAATGAGCCCAAGAATAAATGGGCCCTAAGAAGGCCGAAAGATAACATATGTTGGAAACGGCCCAATGGAATAATGGGCCGTTAATGGGTATAAAGTGATACACTGTTCATTACGGGCCAGTTTCAGAACGGGCCATTAATGGGCCAAGAGTTACAAAGGGCCTCATATGGGCCGAAAGACGTCATGGGCCATACATGGGCCGGAAGTTAAAACGGGCTGGAATCATATTGGACGGCCCAGATGATGCTACTGGGCCTAATCGGATAGGCCATAATGGGCCCTGTGTTTGCAGGCTGTAAATGGGCTATATGCGAACAGGCCGTTAAGAGGCTTTCCGTGGGCCGGCCCACCACCTTTTGACCAAGTCAAACGGGCCGACCTTTTCACATGAACAGGCCTATGTTGGGCCGTGCCACGTGTCGACGTATCATAGGCACCTTCTGTCCAATGAGTGGACGACATCTGTCCCAACAATGAGTCGGCACGTGTTTCCTCCAACCAATGATGATTTTACACGTGGAAAATCCCCATTGGTCGGGGTTGTTAACGGGTTACCGAATTGAAAACCCGACCCGATAGCTTAACAGAGTTCCGTTACGATGGATGCCACGTGCCGGTCACCCTTGACAAAAGCACTTCTGTGACGCGCAATTTATCGTCATGGAAGTGGACACTTCCATGATGATAATTTTGGTAATGTCATGGAACACTTCTATGACAACACATGTATGACTATCTTGATTCTGTCATAAAATCGTCATGGATGTATGTGCATGACAGAAAATGTGACCTACTGTGACAAACACGTATCATCACGGAAGTGTATTTTTTTGTAGTGAATTATCCTCTGTTCTTGTTTCGTGCTATTTTCTGGTCAGATCTAAAAATATGTCTTCTCAAGACTCAGATGGAGAGAGCTTCGTCTCGCAATATGTTGTTAACCCAAGGACATATGGGGATATATCTCCCTATGGATGGACTACGAAGGAGGAAGATGCTGACTTGAAGGGACCCTGGGATACAAGTTCGGAGGAAGAAGATGTCCCTCTACTTCAACCCGGGGATATGCACGTGGAGTTCAAGAAGTCAAGTCTCCCAAATGAAGCAAAATAAAATAAAATAAGATCCAATCTATCCCGTACCGTTTTCTTCAGGAAATCAAGGGGGCATTATGCAAAAGGGTATTGAAGCCGGAGCAATAAAATGATGATTTTAGGGAGCAGAACTTCAGCCTCAAGCATAAACTGGAGAAGCTAACCACTCCATCACCATCATCATCGAAGAAGGAGACTTGAGTACATGGGTATGGGCACTTCCCTTGGCTTTTGCCAAGCTTGGGGGAGGTGCCCCGGTATCGTATCACCATCACTTTTATTATCTTCACAAGTTTTTAGTTTGATCATTAGTTATTTCATGATTTAGTTAAATTAAAGTGTAGTATGATCTATCTTTCGAGTGCTAGTTCATGATCTATCTATCTATGTAATTGAGTTGAGAGTTACTCCCTCCATTCCTTTATATAAGGTGTATTTGTTTTTTTGATAAAATTCCACAATGTAAGGTGCATTTGTTTTAATTCCACATAATTCTGTTTCTGACCCTCTAGAGAAAGGAAAGTATCTCTCCTCAGATTGCATGTATCTCTCCTTGTTGAGAGAAAAGGAAGCGTATCTCTCTCCCAATTGTGTGTATCTCTTCTTTTCCTAGCCTAAATAATTTACTTGACTCTAATCAATGAATTAGACAAGGGTAATCTCGCCCTAAATTATCTATAGTTGCGTACCTTGGTCAGCATGACATAAATAATACACCTTACATAATGGAATGGAGGGAGTATATAAGAAAGATTAGTTTGAGTTTTTGCATCTTTGCTTTTTATGTTTCAATCAAAATAAAGGAAATAATGAAAAGATCATATGCTAATCTTATGGAAAGCAATGACATTACATAAGGAAGAGTATAAGTGGTAAAATTTATTGAAGATTAACAAACATGGCATTGGCCAATGGTGTAATTCATAAAAGAATTAATAAGGGAAGAGAAGATTCACATGCAAATATACTATCTTGGACATCTTTTATGATTGTGAGCCCCCATTAAATATTTTATGCCAGATTGTTGACATTGGACAAGGAAGACAACGTAATGATTTATGTTTGTTCACATTCACATAGAAGTTATATTGTCATAGATCCTCTAACATGTGGTGCTTGACAAATATCTTTGCTAGCCAAAAAACTGCACTAATTACAAATACTACTTGTGCATCCAAAACCCTTAAACCCAATTTCTTGTCATGAGTCCACTATACCTACCCATGGATTGACTAAAATCCTTCAAGTAAGTTGTCATCGGTGCATAAAGCAATAAAAATTGCTTCTAAATATGTTTGATCTTTTATTGTAAGGGAAAACAAGCGTTATACAAACATATGATGGCAAATTAATAAAAGCGACGGACTTCATAATAAAGGTTGCTATCATAGGGGGCAATATAACGTGGCGCTCTTTTGCATTAAGAGATTGTGCATCCAAAAATAAAAGCGCATGAGAATCTCTGCTTCCTCTGCGAAGGGCCTGATGACCCACAAGTATATGTGATCAATTGTAGCCTTTTCGATAAGTAAGAGTTCGAACCCAACGAGGAGCATGAGAAAATGACAAGTGGTTTTCAGTAAGGTAACACCTGCAAGTGCTGAAATTGTAAGTAAAAAAGTAGTTTGATAGCAAGATAATTTGTAACGAGCAAGTAATGGTAGTAGTAAAAAAAGTGCAGCAAGGTATCCCAATCCTTTTGAGGTAAGCAAAGTGTTCTTGAGGGTACACGGGAATTATATCTTGTCACTTTCTGTTGGGGAACGTAGCAGAAATTCAAAATTTTCTACGCATCACCAAGATCAATCTATGGAGATTCTAGCAACAAGAGAGAGAGGGAGTGCATCTTCATACCCTTGAAGATCGCTAAGCGGAAGCGTTACAAGAACGCGGATGATGGAGTCGTACTCGCGGCGATTCAAATCGCGGAAGATCCGATCTAGCGCCAAATGGATGGCGCCTCCTCATTCAACACACGTAAAGTCCGGGGACATCTCCTCCTTCTTGATCCAGCAAGGGGAGAGGAGAAGTTGAGGGAGAACTCCGACAACACGACGACATGGTGGTGGTGGAGCTCGTGGTATTCCTGCAGGGCTTCGCCAAGCACTACGGAGGAGGAGGAATAGTTAGAGGAGGGAGGGGCTGCGCCAAAAGAAGGGTGCTGCAGCCCTCCCACCCCCTTCTATTTATAGGTTTAAGGGGAGAGGGGGGCGGCCCCTCTAGATCCCATCTAGAGGGGGGGCGGCGGCCAGGAGGGGGAGACTTGCCCCCCAAGCAAGGTGGAGGCGCCCCCTCCCCTAGGGTTTCCAACCCTAGGCACCTTGGGCCCTTGGGGAGAGGCGCACCAGCCCACTAGGGGCTGGTTCCCTCCCATATTCAGCCCATTAAGTCCCCTGGGGCAGGTGGCCCCACCCGATCCCGGTACAATACCGATAACCCCCAAAACCATTCCCGTGACTGAAACTGGACTTCCCATATGTAAATCTTCACCTCCGGACCATTCTGGAACTCCTCGTGACGTCCGGGATCTCATCCGGGACCCCGAACAACCTTCTGTAACCACATACTATTTCCCATAACAACTCTAGCATCACCGAACCTTAAGTGAGTAGACCCTACGGGTTCGGGAATCATGCAGACATGACCGAGATGTTCTCTGGCCAATAACCAACAGCGGGATCTGGATACCCATGTTGGCTCCCACATGTTCCACGATGATCTTATCGAATGAACCACGATGTCGGGGATTCAAGCAATCCCGTATGCAATTCCCTTTTTCAATCGGTATGTTACTTGCCCGAGATTCGATCGTCGGTATCCCAATACCTCGTTCAATCTCGTTACCGGCAAGTCACTTTACTCATTCCGTGATGCATGATCCCGTGACTAACTACTTAGTCACATTGAGCTCATTATGATGATGCATCACCGAGTGGGCCCAGAGATACCTCTCCGTCATAGGGAGTGACAAATCCCAGTCTCGATTCGTGCCAACCCAACAGACACTTTTGGAGATACCTGTAGAGAACCTTTATAGCCACCATTTATGTTGTGACGTTTGGTACACCCAAAGCATTCCTACGGTATCCGGGAGTTGCACAATCTCATGGTCTAAGGAAATGATACTTGACACTAGAAAAGCTCTTAGCAAACGAACTACACGATCTTGTGCTATGCTTAGGGTTGGGTCTTGTCCATCACATCATTCTCCTAATGATGTGATCCCGTTATCAATGACATCCAATGTCCATGGTCAGGAAACCATAACCATCTTTTGATCAACGAGCTAGTCAACTAGAGGCTCACTAGGGACATGTTGTGGTCTATGTATTCACACATGTATTACGATTTCCAGTTAATACAATTATAGCATGAACAATAGACAATTATCATGAACAGGGAAATACAATAATAACCATTTTATTATTGCCTCTAGGGCATATTTCCAACAGTCTCTCACTTGCACTAGAGTCAATTATCTAGTTCACATCACTATGTGATTGTAACGAGTCCAACACCCATTGGGTTTGATCATATCTCGCTTGTGAGAGAGGTTATTAGTCAACGGGTCTGAATCTTTCAGATCCGTGTGTGCTTTACAAATCTCTATGTCATCTCCTAGATGTAGCTACCACGCTCTATTTGGAGCTATTCCAAATAACTGTTCTACTATATGAATCTGGTTTACTACTCAGAATAATCCGGATTAGTGTCAAAGTTTGCATCGGTGTAACCCTTTACGACGAACTCTTTTACCACCTCCATAATCGAGAAAATTCCTTAGTCCACTAGTTACTAAGGATAACTTTGACCACTGTCCTGTGATCCATTCCTGGATCACTCTTGTACCCCTTGACTGACTCATGGCAAGGCACACTTCAGGTGCGGTACACAGCATAGCATACTATAGAGCCTACGTCTAAAGCATAGGGGATCACCTTCATCCTTTCTCTCTCTTCTGCCGTGGTCAGGTCTTGAGTCTTACCCAATACTCACACCTTATAACACAGCCAAGAACTCCTTCTTTGCCGATCTATTTTGAACTCCTTCAAAATCTTGTCATGGTATGTGTCCATTTGAAAGTACTATTAAGCGTTTTTGATCTATCCTTATAGATCTTGATGCTCAATGTTCAAGTAGCTTAATCCAGCGTTTCCATTGAAAAACACTTTTCAAATAACCCTATATGCTTTCCAGAAATTCTACATCATTTCCGATCAACAATATGTCAACAACATATACTCATCAGAAATGCTATAGTGCTCCCACTCACTTCTTTGGAAATACAAGTTTCTCATAAACTTTGTATAAACCAAACATCTTTGATCATCTCATCAAAGCGTATATTCCAACTCCGAGATGCTTACTCCAGTCCTTATAAGGATTGCTGGAGCTTTGCATACTTGTTAGCATCTTTCAGGATTGTCAAAACCTTCTGGTTGTATCACATACAACCTTTCCTCAAGAAAATCATCAAGGAAACAATGTTTTGACATCCTATCTGCAAGATTTCATTAATAATGCAGTAATTGCTAATACAATTCCAACAGACTCTTAGTATCACTACGAGGGAGAAAGTCTCATCGTAGTCAACTCCTTGAACTTTTCGAAAAATATCTTAGCGACAAGTCGAGCTTTCTTAATGGTGACAATTACCATCATTGTCCGCCTTCCTTTTGAAATACATCTGTACCCAACAGCCTTACGACCATCAAGTAGTTCTTCCAAAGTCTACACTTTGTTTTCATACATGGATCCTCAGATTTTATGGCCTCAAGCCATTCGTCGGAATCCGGGCCCACCATCGCTTCTCCACAGCTCGTAGGTTCATTGTTGTCTAGCAACATGACCTCCAAGACAGGATTACGTACCACTCTGAAGTAGTACGCATCCTTGTCTACCTACAAGGTTTGTTAGTCACTTGATCCGAAGTTTCATGATCACTATCATCAGCTTCCACTTCAATTGGTGTAGGCGCCACAGGAACAACTTCCTGTGCCCTACTACTCACTGGTTGAAGTGATGGTTCAATAATCTTATCAAGTCTCCACCATCCTCCCACTCAATTCTTTCGAGAGAAACTATTCCTCAAGAAAGGACCCATTTTAGAAACAATAACTTTTGCTTCCTGTAAGTGCATCTAGTGCCCCTTAGTGATTTTGGTGTATTGAAGACTTATAGGTTAAGGGACTGATGCATTTGTGAGTGTACACATGTCTATAAGTCTATGAGGAGTTTGATATAGAGAAAGTCGACCCCCAAAAATGAAGTTCTTCAACTGAAGACTTTGGATTTCTGAAGACTTTGAAAGTGGATAAATTGGTGTGACCTTGAAGACTTGGTAATCATTCGAGGAACATGAAGCATGAAGACTTTTGTTTTTACTGTTTCATTTTCTCTTTCTTGAGTCATAGGAAACACTGCACTGTTAAAGGGGGTCGAGGAAATACTAAGGAAAAATTTCCATGTGATGCTCAACTACAAATCCTACACCTACCAATCCCTTCAAGTGAAGCAATTGGAAATCTCACACAGTTCAGTCATATTCTTCAGTGACAAAGATGAAGTTCTTCTGGTCTCTGAGGAATTTGTTCTGACTGAGGAGTTAGGAATTTGCCAGTGCAAATTGCGTATACAGTGAGGAACATGATAGCCCTGAGGAATTTGATAGTCAAAATTCCGACCGTTGCTGTGCTACGCACGAGCTGTCCCAAAATATCCTACCACCTAACGGTCATATTAGACAAGAACATTTATGTCTTATCATGTCGGGCTGCTCCCTAGGCTATAAATAGCCACCCCCACAACCACTAGTTGGTTGGCTGCTCTGAAACTGACACTTGTCATTTGAGAGCAACCCATCCTCCGAGGACTTTGAGCGAAAATCATCAAGTGAGGGAAACCCAAACCCAAACCTACAAACCCCAAAGTGATTGAGCATCACTGAAGAGATTGATCCTACGTGGATCCGATGCTTGTTTCCTTTGAAGACTATGCTTCTTCCAGACGGTTAGGCGTCAAGGTCAAGAGCATCCAAGAGGAATTGTGGATCATCGAGTGACCGAGTTTGTGAAGGTCGGGAAGTCACCTGAAGACTTACCACGAGTGATTGGGCGAGGTCTGTGTGACTTTAGCTCAAGGAGAATACGGTGAGGACTGTGTGTCCGGGACTGGGTGTCCTCGAGTTTAAATACTCAGCCGCTCCAACCAGATGTATAACTGAGACAACAGTTGGAACTGGTCTACCAAATCATTGTCTTCACCGAGCTTACTGGTTCTTTTTCCTCAACTCTTTCATTTCCTCATCTCTATTGTTGTGTGCTTGTTCATATCTGTTTGAAGACTTTGACTGAAGACTCTCTCAATTTCTTCAGTCTATCCGTCTTCATCTTGTGTTATGCTGTGTTTATGCTTTCTGTACTCTGTGCTTGTCTTCATTTCATCAAGATGACTATGCGTGTGTTCTGCTATGTTTACTTTTGAGTACTTATTCCGCTGCAAGTAGTTCTTCATATAGGAATTTCCTCACCAGCAAATTCCTCAGTGAAGAATTCGTAAAAATCGCCTATTCACCCCCCCTCTAGTCGATATAACACACTTTCAATTGGTATCAGAGCGAAGTACTCCTTTGTTCTGTGTGATTTTTGTTTAACCACCTGGAGTTTTAGTTATGTCGACTGCAGAATCAAGGAATGTTTCTTGCCTCATCTTTGACGGTCATGAGTATCCTCGGTGGAAGGCCATGATGAAAAAGCGACTCATGGCTATGGACAGCGAATTGTGGACCGTCACTGAGATTGGTTTTACTGGTCTATGCAAGATGGCGGAGGCTGATTACATTTGCAAGTACACTCTACTTAACCTCACAGCAAAGGATGTCATCTGCTCCAGTCTGTCCCGAAATCAGTTCAGGAACGTCATGCATCTCAATTACGCGAAGCTAATCTGGGACCGTCTCTCTAAGGTGTATGAAGGTCATCGAACTCGTCATGATCCTTGGTTTGGGGATTACAAGGAATCTCTCAATGTGATGACATTCGAACCAGAATCATCATCTTCTATCCCCTGCCTTATGGAAAACAGTGCTAAGGTAACTGAATGCTACCTATCCGAGTCCAGTGATGATGAATCTGGAGATGAATTTGGACCTAGCTATGTCAAACTTGCTTCCCTTGCCACTAAACAACAAAGAGCTGTTGGAAAAGTTCAATATATGCTAAATAAGAGCGATGATATGTTGGGTGAAGAAATGGATCAGTCAAAAGCTTTGACTAAAAGTCTTCAGAGACTTCATTCCAAGTTTGACTACCTTCAAGGTCATCATAACACTCTCTTATCTGATCATGAGAAGCTTTCTTATGAATATCTTCAAAGAAAGCAAGATCTTGAGAAGCTAAGAGTGAGTTATGAAGATCTTCAAAAGGAGCACGATTCATTACTTGCTCAACAAATCAGCGCTACTCGGGAAGAATTTATTCCTCCATGTCTGAAGTGCATTGAACGTGAATCTGCTAATTCTTCACCTGAATGTTCAAATGCTTCAAATGCTACAAATTCTTCACTTGTCTCTGCTATCACTAATTCCTCATCTGAGGACATTGCTAGTACCACTGATGATGCAGGGCTGAAGGAATTTTACACGATAGGCATGTACAAAAGCCTCAAAGGGTATCAGATTCTTTGTGATGTGCTTAAAAAGCAGATCCTCAACAGGAACCCTAGGAAAGAGGGTATTGCCTTTGAGAGGAAACTCAATGCTGATGGAACATATTGGAAGCCTAAGCAATACCCCAAAACCTAATGCGTTGCTGCAAAAGGTCCTCCAGTTGATCCATCTAATTTATCTGGCTTTACATGTGAATCTCCTCATTCTTCTGATGAGTCATTTGACTCCAACTATGAACTGTTCAAAAATCAGAATGGTGAAGTATTTGCTAGATATGTTGGCACTAACAGCAGGAACGGTTCCCCTATGATGAAAATCTGGGTTCCAAATAGTTATCTTGAAAGTCTTCTGGTGAATGTCCTCATGACACCACCTGTGAAGAATAGGAACCCCAGATCAAATTCTTCATATGGACCTAATTCTTCACATGGATCCAATTCCTCAAAAGGATCAAACTCCTCATATGATCATCATCGTGCTAACCCTTCTGTTTCGCAGGGTAGATCTAAGGGTTATGAATATGAGCATTATTCTTCAAATATTATGTTCATAAGTCCTCGAAGAATTTCTCTGCTTATTCATATGCATACCCTAACACCTCTTATGTGAAACAAAGCGGACTGGCTTCTATGCCACCTTTCTCATATGGTGCTCGCAGAGTGATGAATTCTTTGCCACCCCTTCATATGTGGGTGGTGAAGAAAAAGAACTAATCTCTTATGCAGGGTCAGGTCTCCAGACGTGCTCAAAACGTCTGAAGAAATTGCTGGAGACCTGAATGTGCCTGAAAGGACGCAGGCTAATCATGAAGAAATGAATTTTCATTTCGCATGTCCTCATACTGATTTATCTGTGCTATTGCTTGATGAAATTGATCTGATGATATTGATGTCATATTCTTCACTGATGAAGTATATGAGTTCGTAAATTGCACTAATTTGTCTGTAGGATGATCAACCCAAAGCAAACGAGTGGGTCCTTGATAGTGGATGTACGAATCACATGACTGGTGACAAAAATCTATTGATGGATGCTCCTTTATCACCGTCGCATCTGAAGCATATCATCTTCGCTGACCAAGGCAAAAGTCAGGTATTAGGTCTAGGTAAGGTTGCAATCTCAAAGGATCGACACATGGACAAAGTCATGCTTGTCGAGTCCCTAGGATAAAACCTCATGTCTGTCTCAATGCTTTGTGATCTCGATATGGTTGTTGTCTTTGGAAGATATCGTTATGTTGTGATCATGGAAGCTGACCATTCCAAAGTCTTCGAAGGCTTTAGGAGAGGAGACTTGTATATCGTGGATTTCTCTACAGGACCACAACCAGCCGTGTGCTTACTTGCAAAAGCTTCAGAAGGCTGGCTATGGCATCGATGACTTGGTCATGCTGGCATGAGGAATCTGCACATGCTTGCGAAGAAGAAGCATGTCATTGGCATTGAGAATGTCAAATTCCTCAAGGATCACTTATGCGGAGCTTGTGAAGCTGGAAAGATGACCAAGGCCAAGCATCCAACGAAGACTATCATGACCACCACTCGGCCATTTGAATTGCTTCACATGGATCTCTTTGGTCCTAACCATTATTCTGCAATTCTAAATGATGCAACTCAATATAGCTTTGTTATTGTTGATGATTATTCTCATTACACATGGGTGCACATTGTCACTTACAAACATGAAGTGCAGGAAGTCTTCAAACGATTTTCCTCGAGGGCTTCAACCAACTTTGGTGTGAAGATCAAGCACATCAGAACTGACAATGGGACCGAGTTCAAGAATTTTGGTCTTGATGGCTATCTTGATGAACTTGGTATTACTCATGAGTTGTCTGCTCCTTATACTCCTCAGCAGAATGGCGTTGTGGAGCGCAAGAACAGAACCCTCGCTAAAATGGCTCGCACTATGCTTGATGAATACAAAACACCTCGTCGTTTCTAGATTGATGCAATTGATACTGCGTGCCACGTCATCAACAGGGTATATCTTCACAAATTCTTCAAGAAAACTGCTTATGAACTTCTCACTGACAAAAAGCCCAAATGTGAGTTATTTCAAAGTCTTCGGTGCTAAATGTTGGATTAGAGATCCTCATCACACTTAAAAATTCTCACCGAAAGCACATGAAGGTTTTATGCTTGGTTATGGAAAGGACTCGCACACCTACAGAGTCTTCAACAACGTTCTTCAAAAAGTTGTTGAAACTGTAGATGTGCGGTTCGATGAAACTAATGGCTCGCAAAGAGAGCACCTACCTTCTGTGATAGATGAACCAACACCTGAAGATTCTATCAAGTTCAAGGCTACTGAGGATGTCATTCCCACCGAAGAATCTGCTGAAGAATTCATTCTAGATCATGATGAACGTCGAGCTGGCACACCTGAAGAAAATGGTGCTGAGGAAAATGCTCCCGAAGGGAATACAGATCAAATTCCTGGAGCCTGAGTGGATTCAGGCTATGCAAGAAGAATGCACTTTGCTTTTGCCTCTATCTCAGAGCCCACTAAGGTAGATGAAGCATTTCTGGAGCCTGAGTGGATTGAGGCTATGCAAGAAGAATTACATCAGTTTGAGCTCAATAACGTCTGGGAACTGGTCAAACGTCCAGATACTCGCAAACACAACATCATTGGCACAAAATGGATCTACCGCAACAAGCAAGACGAAAATGGCCTTGTGGTGAGGAATAAGGCACGACTTATAGCTCAAGGCTACACACAGGTTGAAGGAATTGATTTCGATGAAACTTTTGCACCTGTTGCTAGACTTGAGGCTATTCGCATATTACTTGCTTACGCTAACCATCATAATATCACAGTATACCAAATGGATGTGAAAAGTGCATTCCTCAATGGTAAGCTTGAGGAAGAAGTATATGTTGCTCAACCACCAGGTTTTGAAGAACCAAAGCATCCTGACAAAGTCTTCAGACTCAACAAGGCCCTGTATGGCCTCAAGCAAGCCCCTCGGGCGTGGTATGATACTTTGAAGGAATTCCTCATGAAGAAAGGCTTCAAACCCAGTTCACTCGACCAAACTCTTTTCACTAAGTCTTATGATGATGAATTGTTTGTGTGCCAAATATATATTGATGATATTATCTTTGGCTGTACTGATCAACGTTATAGTGATGAATTTGCCTATATGATGAGTGAAGAATATCAAATGTCTATGATGGGAGAGTTCAAATTCTTTTTAGGTCTTTAAATTCGTTAACAACGCAATGGGATATTCATATCTCAGGAGAAATACCTCAAGGACGTATTGAGGAAATTTGGCATGCAAGATTGCAAAGGGGTCAAAATTCCAATGCCCACAAATGGCCATCTATGCAGTGATGAAAATGGTAAAGACTTCGATCAAAAGGTATACCGCTCCATGATTGGCTCTTTATTGTACCTATGTGCATCTAGGCCGGATATTATGCTTAGTGTTTGCATGTGTGCTCGATTTCAAGCAACACCGAAGGAATCACAGCATAAGGCTGTGAAGCATATTCTTCGATATCTAGCTCACACACCAACACTTGGATTATGGTATCCCAAGGGCTCTTCATTTGATCTCATTGGATATTCAGACTCTGACTATGCTGGCGATCGCGTGGACCGCAAGTCAACATCTGGCACTTGCCATTTCCTCGGACGATCTTTGTTCTGTTGGTCCTCGAAGAAACAGAACTGTGTATCAGTCTCCACTGCAGAAGCTGAGTACATTGCTGCTGGATCATGCTGTGCTCAATTACTATGGATGAAGCAAACAATCAAGGACTATGGCATCAATGTGAAGAATGCACCTCTCTACTACGACAATGAGAGTGCTATCAAGATTGCTCATAACCCAGTTCAGCACTCGAAGACAAAGCACATCCAGATTCGTCATCATTTTCTTCGTGACCATGTGTTGAAGGGCGATATCTCCATCGACCACGCAAGCACTGAAGATCAGCTGGCCGATATCTTCACTAAGCCCTTGGATGAGAATAGATTTAGCAAGTTGTAGTGTGAGCTAAATATCCTAGAATCTTCGAATGTTCCCTGAAATGGACACACATCCTAACACTTATGCTGACTTGATGACTTTGATGCGCAACACACAAAGTAACATTTTTCTTCAACCAATGAAGACTAACCCTCTAAGTGTGAAGAAATTAACAAAGAAATTGACTCTCAGAGCCCTACGCCAATTGTACACGGTGTCTGAAGTCAGCTTTCTTATACGGTGGGTCACGCCACCACCAAGAGTTGAAAATCTTCAAATTTGAGTTTCTCCTCAGTTTTTGAAATTCCTCGTTTTTTAATTCTTCAACTTTGCAACGTCTTCATAGTTTCCGTTGTTTTTCTTCATTAAATATATATATATATATATATATATATATATATATATATAGCATTCACTTATTGCTAATTCTTCAAGTTGACTTTTTCTGCTAAGTAATGTGATCGGACCTATAACATCCCAAAATTCTAAATTTTGGAATGTTATAAACAAATAGATAGTTTTGATTGATTGTTTGATTGCTTGTGTGAAATTGAGTGAACTTTGAAACTTTTTGAAAGTTAAATGAGAGGGAATAATATGACTTTCCCAAAACTTTCACTTTGCTTTCTGATCTCCATGAATGCAAATTCTTTTCAACTACAAAACCCTAGAGAGAAGATGCCATGACTTCTTCCATTTAAATAAATGAAAAGGGTTTTGAAAAGATTTGACCTTCATTTGGAATTATTTCAATTCAGAAACTTTAAGCAACTCAATGATTTTCATGAGAGAAGATAAAATGACTTCTTCAAAACATATGAAATATGAGTTGGGAGTTTAAAAGAAATCCAATATAAAGCCTCATTGAAAATTATTTTAAAATTGGACTTATTTGGGTTTTATTCAAACTATTTTTCTCCAAAAATAAAATATATGGAAATTAGGGTAACATGATTCCCTACAGTAGAAAAATGTAGAGAAATAAATTTGAAACCATTTTGGTATTTTTAAAATGATTTTATTGGGTTTTAAATAGGTCAGTAGCACTGTCTGAATTATTAGAATTTGTGTGGATTTAATGTGAAGCTAGATTAATGTTATTGTTGTAGAAAATGTTTTTCTGAAAATTTTGATATATAATATGCCTATATACCATTTTTAGTATTTGTGTTTTTTTTATATTTTTGTTTGTCTGTTGTTTAAAAGAAACAAATCTTCCTCCGCCGCCGAGCCAAGCCGGCCCAGCTAGCCAGCTAGGCCGCAACCCAACCCAGCGCGCCCACGCCGTCCCCGAGCTCCCGTAGGAGATTCGCCGCTGCACGATTCCGGACACCGCCTTGTCCACCCCGGCCTCCTCCTTGCCCCTCCTCCACGCCACCTCCTCCCCTCCCCTATAAATCCGGAGCCCCAGACCCCTCGGCCCCGTTTCTCCTCTCGCCTCTCCTCGCAACGCGCCATCACTGCTGGATCTCACTGCCGCCGCTGGACCTCACCATCACAGCCGCTGCTCGCCTCGCCGCCGTCCGTCGCCGACCCCGCCGACGACTCCGCCACTCCGCGCCGCCCCTCCCCGACCCCTTCACCGCCCTCCTGGACGACCGGAGCTGCTGCCCCTGCCGGACCCGAGCCGCCGCTGCCGTCCCGCCGTTACCGGAGTTCGACCTCACTGCCGTCGGTTTTCTTGTGAAAACCGCCAAACCACCGCGAACCGGTATAACCGCCGCCCGATCCGGTTTTCGTAAGTTTTTCTTTTTAAACACAATTTTCTTTTTAGTTAGTTTTAATTAGTGAACGCTCGTCAGATTAGATCTGGAGCGAACGGTTTTTCGTTCATTAGCGAACGTTTGAAAAATAGCCTTTTCGTTTTATTTTTATTTCAGTCAGGGACCTATTAGTAGTTATTTCTTTTACAGTTTAGTCCCTGATCTTCAAATCTTCGTTACTTTTCGCTCGTTTATCCAAATCCAACGAAACCAACGCCCACTTCTTCGTTATGATCCCCTCTATCCAAATAAACAACTTAAACCTGTTTTTGAAAGTTTAAAATTTGAATTTCAAACAATTTAGTATTTGAACTTCGTTTGATCGTAACTCGAGTTTTATAACTCCGTTTGAGTTATTTGCTTGATTTTGATGTTTATCGAATTGTTTTCTCCATTCTATCCGATCTTTTGAGTGATTGCTTATGTGTGGTTACTATTGCTTGCTTACGATAGATTGAATGGAGTGAGACGAATAGAACTATCAGGATGTTGAGTGCGAATCATCTTCATCAACAGTGTAGGCAAGTTCACACTTTGATCATACCTCTTTACTACCCAGTTTTTATGCATTAGATCAATCCTCAAACAATTGCATGATTAGGATCTGACTAATATGTGGGTTTTGGGAAGTAGATGAGGTAGTACCTATTACCTGTTTTATTATCAGACCCTTGGGAGTTACTTATACGTTTGCTTATTATGCCATGCTATACTAGTAGACATGGATTGGGTGAGTGAATATCCATGACAGATGTGAGATTGTTAATTAATGGTTTATTTAAGGTGGCAACTTTAATACACATCTGGATGGATTGAGGCACTTGGGTATTCCAGGTTTGCCTGTTTGTTTTTGGACCGCCACCCAGGCTCAAAGGGATCATAAGATTATTCATGCTAGAAACTTCCGTGTGCAGCCACATGCTATTATGATGTAGGGGAAGTAGGTGTACGGGTCTACCCAATCGTAAGGTGCTAGCGCTTCTGAAAAACTATGTCTCAGTCATACGTTTCTAAAACACCATGCAGTGGGAGAAAATCAATGGAGGAGATCGGGTCTTGTGGGGAAAAGTGCGCAACCTTTGCAGAGTGTATAAACTAATCATGATTAGCCGTGTGCCCGATTATGGACGTTTTGAGTATCTAGTACTTGGATTATCATGTTGATCTCATCATGTTACTTAATATAATTTGTTTGGGTTTAATGATGATGCTTAATTGGGATTGAGAATGCTGTCAACCATTCTCAATGTTTAACAACCACCATGATAGTTAAATAAATTTTAGCCCTTTGTTGTAGAGAAAAATTGGCTTTTCGCAAAAACATTATAACCATAGAGCTTTTCCACCAGCCATATATGCATGTAGTGATAGTTATTATTCATCATTGCTCTATGGTGTGAATTTGCCAGTACATTCAATGTACTGACCTACATGGCTGCAACGTCTCATGTTGCAGGATTCTTACGACGAGTAAGTGATACGTTAGGGTTACGATTTCTACACTCAACTTTGCCGTTGGTGTTGATGGGAATCCACAACCTTGTTACTTCCGCTATTTGGATTTGAGGTAATAGTATTTACGTTACTTTATACATGTGATTTACCTCTGTTATAAATCCTCAAGTACTATGTGTATCAGCATACCGATCCAGGGATGACACTTAAGCACAGAGACTTGATCCATTCGGGTCGGGTCGCTACAGGACCCTTCCCCCTCTATGCTAAACTCAACCTAATCTTTTCACAAATTCTTCATGTGCGTTCTAATTTGAAGCTCGTTCAAAATCGTCACTGTGTCCTTGACAACTGAAGAAATTGCGAACGGAACTTTAACTAATCTTATCTAAATTTTCGGCTTTGCAGCTCAAACCGTTCCGCATCCCACGATAATACTTATCTATTCACCCATGATCCTACAGGATCGCCACCTCACAGTACGTGGGTGACACATGTCAAGCGAATGAGAAGGGCCAGGGGCATGTTCATCCAAAATCTTCGGGCGTACAGTTTTTCACTCCCACTATAAATACCCCTGCTTCTTCTTCACTTCGTTTTTACTCCACTCGATCTCAACTCCCGCTCGAGCTTCCCAAACCCTAGTGCCGTCGCTACTTCATTGTCGCTGATGAGGAAGAGCTTCACTGCCTCGACCTCATCGCCGTCGTACTCGCGTCGGTTGTGGATTTCTTCACTCCGCCGCCACTGTAGTCGTCTTACTCTGCCGAGTTAGGGCGTGGAAGATCTGAACTGACGAACTTCACATCTACACTTCTCAGTTCATCGTGTTCTTCATCAAGGGGTAATTAAAAGTTACTTTTACTGCCCTCTTTGATTCATGTGTTTTCTTGAAAATCTTCAAAGGTGTTTATTCTTCAAATCTTCACACACTAAACACCTCACATGTTATCTGTTCTTGATTCATTTCTCTAAGCAATGATTTTCTTCAAAATTCCTCAATTGTGTGGATTTTTAATCTGTACAACTCTAGAATGTAAGATTAATAACGCTTAGTGAAATTCTTCAAGACTCATCTGGTCAAATTCCTCAAACCTTCTCTTCTTGAAAATCTTCTGAGAACGCATATGACCTCTCCAAATTCCTCACAACTATAATCTGTTCACAGGTACTCATGTCCGCTGCTGAATCACTAGGTTCTCATCCACTTAACTCATTTGCAGCGTTCCTCAAAGAAAAGTTGCACACCTCTTCAGAAACTTCAGTTGTTCATATTCCTCAGCTGAAGAAAATGGGTGATGGTAAGAAGCCACAAAAGGGAGGAAAGAGGCCTGAGGTCAATACTGCGTTTGAAATCCCTGAGGACATTCATGCTGGATACTGCACTCCTGATGAGGCCAAGTTTGGCAAGGAGGACAAGAATCAGCGCAAGGTGCGCATACAGCGGATAGAGAGGAGATGGGCACGAGAATGGAGGGAGTACATGTATGTTACTCCCAAGTATATGATGAAATTTGCACTCAACCCTCCATGCTCAAGACCTCCATTGGCACCTGGCCAACTAGCGGATCCCACCAGCCTCAAGCACGGTCAGGACTATGCTGATGAATGGCAAAGGCGCTAGGCCAAACTGGCCAAACAAGCAAAGGAAGCAGTGAGGAAATTCAATGAAGACTCTGCTACTGCTTCTACCACTACTGAGGCCTCTGCTAGTAAGCCTAGAAAGGCAATGCCTAAGAAGCCTGCACATAAGTCAAGTGCTTCTCCTTAAATGCCCTCACGGCCAAGCTCCTCAGCAATGCCCTCAAGGCCAGATTCTTCAAAGCCTCACGACTAATTCCTCAGTCTGCTCCTCCTCCTCCAAAGTCCTCAGCTCCTCCGACAAAATCTTCAGTTGCTCCTACAAAATCCTCTGCACCTGTGCATCTCGCCACGTGCCAAAGGACAACTGGCATCTCTATTGCCTCAGGAGCATCTGCTAGCTCCATTGCTGCATCACATTCCTCAGCTGGCCCCTCTCTTTTGTAGAAAAAGGCCACTGCTGGACGAGGCCTTCGACCAAGTCCCCACAAGAAGTAGGTCACCTTCCGAGTGCCCTTTGATGATGATGAGGCTGGTGATGAAGAACTTGCCGAAATCATCAGAGACAGGCAAGCCAGGGCCGGTAGAGCCAAAGGCAGCAATGTGCCACTCATGTTGGATCCAAAGTTGATCCTAGATTACATTTACCTATGGCACAAGGACCCTAACACGCCTTTGCCGGAGATGAACCTCACTCCTGGTCAAAGTCATGTTTTGACTCACTTCATTGAGGAATAGAAGTGGAAATATGAACAAGGCAGAAAACTGAAGAAAGCGCAGTACAAGAAACAACGCTACCTCAAGGACAATGTCATCACTCTTACCCCTGAACAAGTCATCGCTTTGCAAACTGAAATCAAGAAACTGAGTGATGATTTCAATCGATACTATGCTGATTGGAAGGGAGCAAAGGTTTGGTTCGTCAATTTGATGAAGACATTTACTTCAACTGCTACTGCTCCTGTGCATGTTGAAATTCCTCAAGCTGAAGCATCTGCTCAGCCCACAGAAGAACATGCCAGCATCGCTGATGTCAGTCAGGCTGCTGAAGAAAATGAGTGTACCAGGGTTGATGACTGCATTCCAGCCACTGAAGAAATTGCCAGGGCATCCACTAGTGGTGTGCCTGAAGAAAATGAAGAAGTCAGGGCAACTGCATCAATTGCGCCTGAAGAAACTGAACCAAAGTCCTCTGCACCTACACCCACTCCGATCCTTCCATCTGCATTAGATGTGAAGAAGACCAAGGCTGCAGAGCGTGCAGCGATGAAAAAGAGGAAGGCATCAGCTTCATCAGATTCTTTAGCTCTGAAGAAAATGAAGCCTCTGACAAGTTCAACTGAAAATCCAATTGATGTCATTCCTGTCTCATACATGCCATCAAAGGACCTTGTTCCTTTTGGTGAAGATTATGTGATTCCCGAGGAATCCGATGAAGAAACTCCTTCTGCTGCTTCGACAGAGCAGTTGGATGAAGAAATTGAAGTGGATAGAATCCCTTGAACCCCAGTTGTTTCCTCATCTATGCCTCAGTTCACTGCTGATGAGGCAGGTGTTGAAGAAATGGAAGATGAGGATGTGTACATCGGCTGTACCACACCTGTACTGAATGTTGACTTTTGGGAAAGTCAGCACCCCAACTCTCCGTTGTTCACTCCACTCCAAGCAATTCCTTAGTCCCCTACAGCTACTGAAGTGCAAATGGGATCTGATGAACCTCGTGCAACCCCGTCCGTCCATGAAGAAATTCCAGCCACTAGTGCTGAAGAAAGTGTGAACGAAGAATTGATGACCCATGCTGCAACTGAAGAAGTGCCTAAAATTCCTCAGCATGAGGAACCTGAGATTGCAATTCCTGAGGTGGTAATGCAGTTAACTGACACCCTCAACCCAAGCCAAAGGATCCCTTCTCCAAGAAGCCAAAATTCGAGGATGATGATTTCTTCGGCGAGCGGGTATTCTTCACTGAATTCAACCCCTATGACAATGCTCGTCTTAGAAGGAAGCGCTTCTGGACTGCCAGCCAGGCCAACTTCTATTCCTCAGTACTCTTCGATAAGGACAAAGTCTTCGACCACCAACACATTCCTCACGTGGACATGGAATCAATGCCTTGCTTCACACCAGTCCTCAGTATGATTCACGATGCAGGTCTGCTTAACTTTTGCACTGACATCGTTGACTGGAATGAAGAGCTAATTCTTCAGTTCTATGCGATGCTACATATCACTAGTGAAGCAAATGACATCAACACTTGGGTGTTGGACTGGATGACCGAAAACACTGACTACAAGGCACCAGCCTCTGAATTGCTTCGTGCCTTGCCACTCAGTCCTCCACCTGAAGGTGCCCGTTATCTGTATGATGAGCCTGAACTCACTGCTCACTATATGAAGTGCTCATGAAGCCACTGAAGCATGATCAAGCCCCAAGGACCAAATTCCTCATGAAGGAATTGTTGTATGTGCCCAGAACCCATCGCATTCTGACAAAGACTATGAGTCCCATCAAAGATCATGACTCATCTGATGAAGAAATTGTGGGGATGATGAAGAATATGCTATTCAACATCATGCATGGCATCCCGATCAATTATCATGATTTCTTCATGAGGACTCTCGCAAATGTTGCACTTTCACTGTTTGAGCTGAAGCCTTACGCTCCATGGATCATGAGATTCCTCAGATCAAGGTAATCACTCAACTACAAGGCTGCCACTCTCAACCATGGCAGCTACTTGCCCCCGATTGAAGTCCTCAAATGGACATATTCTTCAGCTGAAGAAAAGGGAAAGGTACCTGCTGCTATCGATGAAAGTGCGTTATATCGACTAGAGGGGGGTGAATAGGCAATTTTTATGAATTCTTCACTAAGGAATTTGCTGGTGAGGAAATTCCAAAATGAAGAACTACTTGCAGCGGAATAAGTACTCAAAAGTAAACATAGCAGAACACAAGCATAGTCATCATGATGAAATGAAGACAAGCACAGAGTACAGAAAGCGTAATCACAGGATAACACAAGATGAAGATGGACAGACTGAAGAATTTGAAATGAGGAAATTGAGAAAGTCTTCAGTCAAAGTCTTCAAACAGATATGAACAAGAACACAACAACAGAGATGAGGAAATAAAAGAGTTGAGGAAATAGAACCAGTAAGCTCGGTGAAGACAATGATTTGGTAGACCAATTCCAACTGCTGTCTCAGTTGTACATCTGGTTGGAGCGGCTGAGTATTTAAATTCGAGGACACCTAGTCCCGGACAGACAGTCCTCACCGTATTCTCCTTGAGCTAAAGTCACATAGACCTCGCCCAATCACTCGTGGTAAGTCTTCAGGTGACTTCTGAACCTTCACAAACTTGGTCACTCGGTGATCCACAATTCCTCTTGGATGCTCTAGACCTTGACGCCTAACCGTATGGAAGAAGCACAGTCTTCAAAGGAAACAAGCGTCGGATCCACGCAGGATCAATCTCTTCAGTGATGCTCAATCACTTTGGGGTTTGAAGGTTTGGGGTTTGGGTTTTCCTCACTTGATGATTTTCACTCAAAGTCCTCGGAGGATGGGTTGCTCTCAAATGACAAGTGTCAGTTTCTCTCGGAGGAGCCAACCAACTAGTGGTTGTAGGGGGCGGCTATTTATACCTAGGGAGCAGCCCGACATGATAAGACATAAATGCCCTTGTCTAATATGACCATTAGGTGGGTAGATATTTTGGGACAGCTGGCGCGTAGCACAGCAACGGTCGAAATATTTGACTCTCAAATACCTCAGGGCTATCGTGTTCCTCACTTTGTAGGCAATCCGCACTGGCGAATTCCTAACTCATTAGTCATAACAAATTCCTCAAAGGCTAGAAGAACTTCGTCTCTGTCACTACTCACTAAAGAATATGACTGAACTGTGCGAGATTTCCAATGGCTTCACTCGAAAGGATTGGTAGGTGTAGGATTTTGAGTTGAGCATCACATGGAAATTTTTCCTTAGTATTTCCTCAACCCCCTTTAACAGTACGGTGTTTCCTATGACTCAAGAAAGAGAAAATGAAACAGTAAAAACAAGAGTCTTCAAGCTTCATGTTCCTCGAATGATTACCAAGTCTTCAAGGTCACACCAATTGCTTCACTTTCAAAGTCTTCAGAAAGTCTTCAGAAATCCAAAGTCTTCAGATGAAGAACTTCATTTTTAGGGGTCGACTTTCTGTGTAAATATCAAACTCCTCATAGACTTATAGACCTGTGTAAACTCACAAACGCATCAGTCTCTTAACCTATAAGTCTTCAATACACCAAAATCACTAATGGGCACTAGATGCAATTACAATCTCCCCATTTTTGGTGATTGATGACAATATAAGTTAAGTTTTCAACGGTGATAAATATATGAAGTGTAAGTATTGATGTTGAGGAATTTGATTGCAAGATATAGAAGAACTCTCCCTGAAGATGTGCATAGTGAGGAATTTGCTTTTGAAGCAATGCACACTTGAAGAGTATAATCATGGAGATCTCCCCCTATATCATGTAATTCATACACGCATTTGACATATATTTTGAAGAATTTGAAATGCATGATGAAATATGGTGACTGATGTAATTCAGCATGCGTGCATTAACATTAATGAGGAATAAGCATGCAGAAGAACTCAGCAAAAGTATCAGACCACCATAGAGTTTAAGATTACAACTCGATCTAGCAAAGTCATCAGAAGAACGAGAGTTGTAACTTAGCAAAAAAAATGCCCATATAGGATAGACCTGCATGAAGACTAACTCAAATTTCTCCCCCTTTGTCATCAAATGACCAAAAGGGTTGAAAATGAGGACTAACACCCCTGAAGAATATCATGAAGATGGAGGAGCGCCAGCGTTGTTGGAGTCTTGAGTCGATGTAGGGCCTACTGCAGTGTCGTCCAAGTCTTCGAACTCGTCCGTGTCGCGGGATGAGGAATATGAACTTGCGACCAAAGGAGGAATCTTGACCTTCATGAGCTTCTTCGCCGGAGGAGCAGACCAGTCAAAGTCTTCTTTGAAGCCCATTTGCTTCAGATCCTCTTCACCATACAAATGTGACAGAATAGCCTAGGTGCAATCAAAAACTTCATGGAGGTAGTAATGGTTTTTCTTCACTGCATTATGTGTAGAGGTCATGTTGTGAAGAATAGAGCCAAACTGACGTTTAACCCATTTGTGGTTTCGATCCACCTTCTGGTGAAAACTTATAAGCAGTTCACGGTCAGTCATCACACGAGGAGCAGTAGCTTGAGGACTAGACTTGGGAGCATTGGCAGCAGAATCATGAGTGGCAGAGTCATTGGTGGAGTAAGATGCAGCTTTGCAAAACTGACCATCCAATGGATGAATGCCTTCATCGATTACGGCTGGTGACTTGCCCTTCTCATCAGATGAGGAAATTGTCTACTTGAGGACTTCAATAGGGGGCAAGTAACTGCCATGGTTGAGAGTGTCAGCCTTGTAGTTGAGTGATTACCTTGATCTGAGGAATCTCATGATCCATGGAGCATAAGGCTTCAGCTCAAACGGTGAAAGTGCAACATTAGCAAGAGTCCTCATGAAGAAATCATGGTAATTGATAGGGATACCGTGTATGATGTTAAAGAGCATATTCTTCATCATCCCCACAATTTATTCATCAAAGGAGTCATGACCTTTGATTGGACTGATAGTCTTCGTCAGAATGCGATAGATGGTTCTGGGCACGTACAGCAAATCCTTCACGAGGAGTTTGGTCCTTGGGGCTTGACCAGGCTTTAGTGGCTTCATGAGCACTTGCATATAGTGAGCAGTGAGTTCAGTCTCATCATACAGACAACGAGCACCTTCAGGTGGAGGACTGAGTGGCAAGGCACGAAGCAATTCAGAGGCCGGTGCCTTGTAGTGGGTGTTTTTGGTCATCCAGTCCAACACCCAAGTGTTGATGTCATTTGCTTCACTAGTGATATGCAGCGTTGCATAGAACTAAAGAATTAGCTCTTCATTCTAGTCAACAATGTCAGTGCAAAAGTTAAGCAGACCTGCATCATGAATCATACTGAGGACTGGTGCGAAGCAAGGCATTGAATCCATGTCCACGTGAGGAATGTGCTCGTGGTCGAAGATTTTGTCCTTGTCGAAGAGTACCGAGGAATAGAAGTTGGCCTGGCTGGCAGTCCAGAAGCGCTTCCTTCTAATAGGAGCATTGTCATATGGGTTGAATTCAGTGAAGAACACACGCTCGCCGAAGAAATCATCAGCCTTGAAATTTTGGCTTCTTGGAGAAGGGATTCTTTGGCTTGGGTTGAGGGGTGTCGGTTAACTGCATTATCACCTCAGGAATCACAATCTCAGGTTCCTCATGCTGAGGAACATCAGGTTCTTTTGCAGCTGTAGCCTGGGTCATCAATTCTTCATTCACATTTTCTTCAGCACTAGTGGCTGGAATTTCTTCATGGACGGACGGGGTTGCACGAGGTTCATCAGATCCCATATGCTCTTCAGTAGCTGATGGGGACTGAGGAATTGCTTGGAGAGGAGTGAACAACGGCGAGTTGGGGTGCTGACTTTCCCAAAAGTCATCATTCAGTACGGGTGTGGTACAACCGATGTCCACATCCTCATCTTCCATTTCTTCAACACCTGCCTCTTCAGCAGTGAACTGAGGCATAGGTGAGGAGATGACTGGGGTTGAAGGGATTCTATCCACTTCAATTTCTTCATCCAACTGCTCTATCGAAGCATCAACAGGAGTTTCTTCATCAGATTCCTTCGGAATCACATATTCTTCACCAAACTGAACAAGGTCCTTTGATGGCATGTAGGAGACAGGAATGGCATCAATTGGATTTTCAGTTGAACTTGTCAAGGGCTTCATTTTCTTCAGAGCTGAAGAATTTGATGAAGCTGATGCCTTCCTCTTTTTCATCGCTGCACACTCTGCAACCTTGGTCTTCTTCACATCGAATGCAGATGGAAGGATCGGAGATGGTGTAGGCGCAGGAGATGCAGAGGACTTTGGTTCATTTTCTTCAGGCGCAACTGTTGCAGTTGCCCTGACTTCTTCATTTTCTTCAGACACACCACTAGTGGATGCCCTGGCTATTTCTTCAGTTGTTGGAATGGAGTCATCAGCCCTGGAACTCTCATTTTCTTCAGCAGCCTGACTGACATCAGCGTTGCTGGCATGCTCTTTAGTAGGCTGAGAAAATTCTTCTGCCTGAGGAATTTCAACGTGCACAGGAGCAGTGGCAGTTGAAGTAAATGTCTTCGTCAAATTGACGAACTGAACCTTTGCTCCCTTCCAATCACCATAGTACTGATTGAAATCATCACGCAGTTGCTTGATTTGAGTTTGCAAAGCAATGAGTTGTTCTGGGGTAAGAGTGAGGACATTGTCCTTGAGGTAGCATTGTTTCTTGTACTGCGCTTTCTTCAGTTGTTTGCCTTGTTCATATTTCCACTTCCCTTCCTTAATGAAATGAGTCAAAAGATGACTTTGACCAGGAGTGAGGTTCATCTCCGGCAAAGGCGTGTTAGGGTCCTTGTGCCATAAGTCAATGAAGTCGAGGATCAACTTTGGATCCAATAGCAGTGGCACATTGCTGCCTTTGGCTCTAGCGGCCCTGGCTTGCCTGTCACTGATGATTTCGGCAAGTTCTTCATCATCAGCCTCATCGTCATCAGAGGGCACTTGGAAGGCGACTTGCTTCTTCTGAGGACTTGGTCGAAGGCCTCGTCCAGCAGTGGCCTTTTTCTTCAACAGAGAGGGGCCAACTGAGGAATTTGGTGCAGCAGTGGAGCTAGCAGATGCTCCTGAGGCAATAGAGATGTCAGTTGTCCTTTGGCACGTGGCGAGATGCACAGGTGCCGAGGATTTGGTCGGAGCAGCTGAAGACTTTGTCGGTTGAGCTAAGGACTTTGGAGGAGGAGGAGCAGACTGAGGAATTTGCCATGAGGGCTTTGAAGATACTGGCCTTGAGGGCATTGCTGAGGAGCTTGGCCGTGATGACATTGAAGGAGAAGCATTTGTGAAAAGGCTTCTTAGGCATCGCCTTCCTGGGCTTACTAGCAGAGGCCTCAGCAGCGGTAGCAGCGGTAGCAGAGTCTTCATTGAATTTCCTCACTGCTTCCTTTGCTTGTTTGGTCAGTTTGGCCTGGCGCCTTGCCCATTCATTAGCATAGTCCTCACCGCGCTTTAGGCTGGTGGGATCCGCCAGTTGGCCAGGTGACAATGGAGGTCTTGAGCATGGAGGGTTGAGCGTGAATTTCTTCATGTACTTGGGAGTAACATACCTGTACTCCCTCCATTCTCGTGCCCATCTCCTCTCAATCCGTTGTATGCGCACCTTGCGCTGATTCTTGTCCTCCTTGCCAAACTTGGCCTCATCAGGAGTGCAGTATCCAGCATAAATGCCCTCAGGGATTTCAAACGCAGTATTGACCTCAGGGCTCTTTCCTCCCTTCCGTGGCTTCTTACCATCGCCCATTTTCTTCAACTGAGGATTATGAACAACTGAAGTTTCTGAAGAGGTATGCAACTTTTCTTCGAGGAACGCTGCAAATGAGTTAAGTTGATGAGAACCTAGTGATTCAGCAGCGGACATGAGTACCTATGAACAAAGTATAGTTATGAGGAATTTGGAGAGGTCATATGCGTTCTCAGAAGATTTTCAAAAAAGAATAGGTTTGAGGAATTTGACTAGATGAATCTTGAAGAATTTCGCTAAGCGTTCTTAATCTTAGGTTCTAGAGTTGTACAGATTTGAAAATCCACACAATTGAGGAATCTTGAAGAAATTCATTGCTTAGAGAAATGAATCAAGAACAGATAACATGTGAGGTGTTTAGTGTGTGAAGATTTGAAGAACAAACACCTTTGAAGATTTTCAAGAAAAACACATGAATCAAAGTGGGAAGTAAAATTAACTTTTAATTACCCCTTGATGAAGAACACGATGAACTGGGAAGTGTTGAAGTGAAGTTCGTCCGTTCAGATCTTCCTTGCCCTAACTCGGCAGAGGAAGACAGCTACGGCGGCGACGGAGTGAAGAAATCCGCAACCGACGCGAGTACGACGACGATGAGGTCGAGGCAGTGAAGCTCTTCCTCACAGGCGACAATGAAGTAGCGGCGGCGCTAGGGTTTGGGAAGCTCGAGCGGGAGTGAGGTCAAGCGAAGTAAAAGTGAAGTGAGGAAGAGGCAGGGGTATTTATAGTGGCGGTGAAAAACTGTACGCCCGAAGATTTCGGACGAACGTGCCCCTGGCCCTTCTCATTCTCGTGACATGTGTCACCCACGTACTGTGAGGTGGCGATCTTCTAGGATCGTGGGTGAATAGATAAGTATTGTCGTGGGATGCAGAACGGTTTGAGCGGCAAAACCGAAAGTTTAGATAAGATTATTTTAAGTTTCCGTTCGCAATTTCTTCAACTGTCAAGGACACACTGAAGATTTTGAACGAGTTTCAAATTAGAACGCACATGAAGAATTTATGAAAATATTAGATTGAGTTTAGCATAGAGGGATAAGGGTCCGATCAGATTCACTTAGCGGAAAAAGTCAACTTGAAGAATTAGCAATA
>NC_041381.1:634338373-634354998 GCF_002162155.2 Triticum dicoccoides
ATATATTCAAATGAAGACAAACGGCGGAAATAGTGAAGACATTGCAAAGTTGAAGAATTTGAAAAACTGAGGAATTTCAAAACTGAGGAAAAACTCAAATTGAAGATTTTCAACTTTTGGTGGTGGCGTAATCCACCGTATAAGAAAGTTGACTTCAGACACCGCGTACAATTGTCGTAGGGCTCTAAGAGTCAATTTCTTCGTTAATTTCTTCACACTTAGAGGGTTGGTCCTCATTGATTGAAGAAAAACGTTACTTCGTATGTTACGCATCTAAGTCATCAAGTCAGCATAAGTGTTAGGATGAGTGTCCATTTCAGAGAACATTCGAAGATTATAGGATATTTAGCTCACACCGCAACTTCCTAAATCTATTCTCATCCAAGGGCTTAGTGAAGATATCGGCCAACTGATCTTCAGTGCTTATGTGGTCGATGCAGATATCACCCTTCAACACATGATCATGAAGAAAATGATGACGAATCTGGATGTGCTTTGTCTTCGAGTGCTGAACTGGGTTATGAGCAATCTTGATAGCGCTCTCATTGTCAAAGTAGAGAGGCACATTCTTCATGTTGATGCTATAGTCCTTGAGTGTTTGCTTCATCCATAGTAATTGAGCACATCAAGATCTAGCAGCAATGTACTCAGCTTCTGCAGTGGAGAGTGATGCGCAGTTCTGTTTCTTCGAGGACCAATAGACCAAAGATCGTCCGAGGAAATGGCATGTGCCTGACGTGGACTTGTGGTCCACGCGATCGCCAGCATAGTTAGAGTCTGAATATCCAATGAGATCAAATGAAGAGCCCTTTGGGTACCATAATCCTAGTGTTGGTGTGTGACCTAGATATCAAAGAATATGCTTCACAGCCTTATGGTGTGATTCCTTTAGTGTAGCTTGAAATCGGGCACACATGCGAACACTAAGCATAATATCTGGCCTAGATGCACATAGGTACAATAAAGAGCCAATCATGGAGCGGTATACCTTTTGATCGAAGTCTTGACCATTTTCATCAGTGCATAGATGGCCATTTGTGGGCATTGGAATTTTGACCCCTTTGCAGTCTTGCATGCCGAATTTCCTCAATACATCTTTGAGGTATTTCTCCTGAGATATGAATATGCCATTGCACTATCGACGAATTTGAAGACCTAAAAGAATTCCAGTTCTCCCATCATAGACATTTGATATTATTCACTCATCATATTGGCAAATTCATCACTATAACGTTGGTCTGTACAGCCAAAGATAATATCGTCAACATATATTTGGCACACAAACAATTCATCATCATAAGATTTTGTGAAAAGAGTTGGGTTGAGTGAACCGGGTTTGAAGCCTTTCTTCATGAGGAATTCCTTCAAAGTATCATACCACGCCCGAGGGGCTTGCTTGAGGCCATACAGGGCCTTGTTGAGTCTAAGACTTTGTCGGGATTCTGTGGATCTTCAAAACCTGGGGGTTGAGCAACATACACTTCTTCCTCAAGATTACCTGAAAGCGCGTTATATCGACTAGAGGGGGGTGAGTAGGCGATTTTTATGAATTCTTCACTCAGGAATTTGCCGGTGAGGAAATTCCTTAGCGAAGAACTACTAGCAACGGAATAAGTACTCAGAAGTAAGCATAACAGGATACAGACTTAGTCATCATGATGAAATGAAAACAAGCACAGAGTATAGAAAGCGTAAACACAGTGAGGGAGTCCCGGATTAGGGGGTGTCCGGATAGCCGGACTACCATCATCAGCCAGACTATCATCATCATCGACCGGACTCCAAGACTATGAAGATACAAGATTGAAGACTTCGTCCCGTGTCCAGATGGGACTTTCCTTGGCGTGGAAGGCAAGCTTGGCGATACGGATACGTAGATCTCCTACTATTGTAACCGACTCTATGTAACCCTAGCCCTCTCCGGTGTCTATATAAACCGGATGGCTCTAGTCCGTAGGACACAACAACAACCATTACAATCATACCATAGGCTAGCTTCTAGGGTTTAGCCTCCTTGATCTCGTGGTAGATCCACTCTTGTAAACATCCACAATATCAATATCAATCAAGCAGGACGTAGGGTTTTACCTCCATCAAGAGGGCCCGAACCTGGGTAAAACATCGTGTCCCTAGTCTCCTGTTACCATCCGCCTAGATGCACAGTTCGGGACCCCCTACCCGAGATCCGCCGGTTTTGACACCGACACATAGGATAACACAAGATGAAGACAAACAGACTCAAGAAATTGAACTGAGGAAATTGAGAAAGTCTTCAGTCAAAGTCTTCAAACACAGATACGAACAATCACTCAACACAGTAATGAGGAAATGAAAGAGTTGAGGAAATAGAACCAGTAAGGTTGGTGAAGACAATGATTTGGTAGACCAGTTCCAACTGCTGTCTCAGTTGTACATCTGGTTGGAGCGGCTGAGTATTTAAACTCGAGGACACGCAGTCCCGGACACCCAGTCGCTGAGCACGCAGCTCAGGACACCAAGTCCTCACCATATTCTCCTTGAACTAAGATCACACAGATCTCGTCCAATCACTCGAGGTAAGTCTTCAGGCGACTTCCAAACCTTGACAGACTTGGTCACTCGGCGATCCACAATTCCTCTTGGATGCTCTAGACCATGACGCCTAACCATCTGGAAGAAGCACAGTCTTCAAAGGTAACAAGCGTCGGATCCATGCAGGATCAATCTCTTCAGTGATGCTCAATCACTTTGGGGTTTGTAGGTGTTTGGGTTTTTTGGGATTTTTCTCACTCGATGATTTTCTCTCGAAGTCCTCGGAGGATGGGGTGCTCTCAGATGACAAGTGTCAGTTTCTCTTGGAGCAGCCAACCAACTAGTGGTTGTAGGGGGCGGCTATTTATAGCCTAGGGAGCAGCCCGATATGATAAGACATAAATGCCCTTGTCTGATATGACCGTTAGGTGGATAAGATATTTTGGGACAGCTGGCGCGCAGCACATCAATGGTCGGAAATTTGACTCTCAAATTCCTTAGGGCTATCATGTTCCTCACTGTGTAGGCAATCCGCACTGGCGAATTCCTAGCTCCTCAGTTAGAACAAATTTCTCAGCGACCAGAAGAACTTCATCTCTGTCACTATAGAAATTGACTGAACTGTATGAGATTTCCAAAGGCTTCACTCGAAGGGTTTGGTAGGTGTAGGATTTTCAGTTGAGCATCACTTGGAAATTTTTCCTTAGTATTTCCTTGACCCCTTTTAACAGTACGGTGTTTCCTATGACTCAAGAAAGAGAAAAACAAAACTATGAAAACGAAAGTCTTCAAGCTTCATATTCCTCGCATGATTATCAAGTCTTCACGGTAACACCAATTTCTTCACTTTCAAAGACTTCATGAAAGTCTTCAGAAATACCAAAATCTTCAGTCGAAGATATTCATTTTTAGGGGTCGAATTTCCCTGTAAATATCAAACTCCTCATAGACTTATAGACCTGTGTACACTCACAAACGCATTAGTCCCTTAACCTATAAGTCTTCAATACACCAAAATCACTAAGGGGCACTAGATGCACTTACAATCTCCCCCTTTTTGGTGATTGATGACAATATAGGTTAAGTTTTCAACGGGGATAAACATGTGAAGTGTAAGTACTCATATTGAGGAATTTGATAGCAAGATATAGAAGAACTCCCCCTGAAGATGTGCATAGTGAGGAATTTGCTTTAGAAGCAATGCACACTTGAAGAGTTGAATCATGGAGATCTCCCCCTATATCTTGTAATTCATACACGCATTTGACATATGATATGAAGAATTTGAAATGCATGATGAAATATGGTGCCTGATGAAATTCAGCATGCGTGCAGTAACATTAATGAGGAACAAGCATGCAGAATAACATATCAAAGCACAGTGTATCAAAAGTAACAGGGCACCATCGGGTTTAAGATTACAACTCGATCCAATAAAGTTTCAGAAGAACGAGAGTTGTAAGTTAATCAAAAAATACGCCCAGATAATAGACCCTCTTGAAGACTAACTCAAATTTCCCCCCCTTTGTCATCGAATGACCAAAAGGATCGAAACTGAGGACTAACGCCCCTAAAGAATATCAAGTTGATGGAGGAGCGCCAGCGTTGTTGGGGTCGGTTGTTGTAGTAGGGCCTGCCGTAGTGTCATCCAAATCTTCATTTTCATCAGTCTCGCGTGATGAAGAATAGGAGCTGGCCACCAAGGAAGGAACTTTGACCTTCTTGAATTTCTTCGGTGGAGGTGCAGACCAGTCAAATTCTTCCTTGAGTCCCATATTCTTCAGATCTGCAGTGCTGTAGACATGAGATGGAACAGCCCAGGTACGGTTGAAGGTTTCATGGAGGTAGTATTGGTTTTTCTTCACTACATTATGTGTTGAGGTCATGTTGTGAAGAATTGAACCAAAGTGACGCTTGACCCATTTATGATTGCGATCAACCTTCTGTTGAAGACTGAGGAGTAACTCACGATCAGTCATCACCCTAGGAGCTATGGCTTGAGGATTTTGCTTGGCGGCAGAGTCATGTGTGGCAGAGTCATCATTGGTGGAGTAGGATGCAGGCTTGCGAAATTGACCATCCAATGGACGAATGCCTTCATCTATCACAATAGTTGCCTTGCCTTTGTCATCAGCTGAGGAATATGTCCGTTTGAGGACTTCAATCGGAGGCAAGTAGCTGCCATGGTTCAAAGTGTCAGCTTTGTAATTCACTGAAGCCCTTGTCCTGATGAATCTCATAATCCATGGTGCATAAGGCTTCAGCTCAAATGGTGACATAGCAATATTTGCCAGAGTCCTCATGAAGAAATCATGGAAGTTGACGGGAACGCCATGAATGATATTGAAAAGCATGTTCTTCATGATGCCAATGACCTCTTCATCATTTGAGTCGTGGCCTTTGATAGGACTCATTGTCTTTGACAGAATGCGATAGACAGTCGGGGCACATATAGTAATTCCTTGACGAGGAATTTGGTTCGAGGAGCTTGCCCTGGCTTCAATGGCTTCATCAGCACTTGCATGTAATGATTTGAAAGCTCAGGTTCGTTGTAGATACAACGAGCACCGTTAAGGGGAGGACTGAGTGGGAGGGCATGAAGCAATTCAGTTGCTGGTGCCTTGTAGTGAGTATTTTCAGACATCCAGTCCAACACCCATGAATTCACATCTTCAGAGTTTCCTATGATGTGCAGCGTTGCATAGAATTGAAAAATGAGTTCTTCATTCCAGTCACAGATGTTAGTGCAGAAATTTAACAGTCCAGCATCGTGAAGAACACTGAGGACTGGCTCGAAGCTCGGCAGAGACTCCATGTCTACATGAGGAATGTGTTCATGATCGAAGACTTTGTCTTTGTTGAACAGCACTGAGGAATAGAAATTTGCTTGACTAGCAGTCCAGAAACACCTCTTCCTTATGCAAGCAGAGTCATAAGGGTTATAGTCAGTGAAGAACACATGCTCGCTGAAGAAATCTTCAGCCTTGAACTTTTGCTTCTTTGAGAATGGATCCGTTGGCTTGGGCACTGGAGTGTCAGTGAGTTGCATCACAACCTCTGGAATCGCAATCTCAGGTTCTTCAGGCTGAGGAATTTCTGATTCCTCTTCAGTAGCAGGCTGTGTGTTCAAGGGTTCAACAACAACAGCTTCTTCAGCACTAGCGGCTGGAATGTCTTCATGCACAGATGAAGTGGGATGAGTTTCTTCAGAGCCCATTTGAACAGTTGGTGCAGGGGATTGAGGTATTTGTTGAAGCGGGGTGAAGAGTGGAGTATTGGGGTGTTGACTTTCCCAAAAGTCATCATTCATAACCGGCGTTGTGCAGCCAATGTCCACGCCTTCATCTTCAATTTCTTCAACGCCAGCCTCTTCAGCAGTGAACTGAGGCATTGGCGAGGAAGCAACAGGTGTTGAAGGGATTGTATCCACTTCAATTTCTTCATCAGCCTGCTCTGACGAAGCAGCAGATTGAGGTTCTTCATTAGATCCGCTTGGGATCACATATTCCTCACCAAAAGGAACAAGGTCCTTTGATGACATGGTGGAAATTGGAACAACATCGATTGGATTTTCAATAGAACTTGTCAGAGGCTTCATCTTCTTGGGAGCTGAAGATTCAGAAGCACTGGATGCTTTCCTCTTCTTCACTCCAGCTCGCTCTGCAGCCTTGGTCTTCCTCACATCTGATGCAGATGGAAGAATAGGAGTTGGTGTAGGTGCAGGAGGAGCTGAGGAATCTGGTTGAATTTCTTCAGGCGCAACTAATGCAGTTGCCCTGACATTTTTAGTTTCTTCAGGCGCACCACTAGTGGATGCCCTGACAATTTCTTCAGCGGCTGGAATGGAGTCATCAGCCCTGGAACTAGCATTTTCTTCAGCAGCCTGAATGTCATCAGCGGTGCTAGCATGTTCTTCAGTTGGCCGAGCAGATGCTTCAGCATGAGGAATTTCTTGTTGTGATGGGGCTGCAACATTTGTGAATTTCTCAGTCAGTTTCACAAACCTGACTTTGGCTCCTTGCCAATCAGCATAGTATGCATTGAAGTCATTGCTGAGGGTTTTGATTTCAGCTTGGATCTTGAGGAGTTCATCAGGTGTCATATTGACAACGTTATTCTTCAGGAACTTCTCCTTTCTAAACTGAGTCTTCTTGATCTGCCTGGCCTTCTCAAATTTCCATTTCTCTTCAGTGATGAAATAGGTCAGCATGTGACTTTGACCAGGAGTCAACTTGAAATCAGGCATAGGAGTATTTGGATCCTTATGCCAGAGATCAATGTAATCAAGGATCGCCCTTGGATCCAAAAGCAGTGGCACATTTGTGCCTTTGGCTCTAGCGGCCCTTTCTTGTCGGTCTCTGATGATTTCTGCAAGTTCATCATCATCAGCTTCATCGTCAGATGGCACGTGGAAGGCAACCTGTTTCTTCTTCGGACTAGGCCGAGTACCTCGACCAGCTGTTGCCTTAGTCTTCAACAGAGTGGGCCTCATGAAGATTTTGGTGTAGCTGAGGAACTTGCTGAGGCACCAGAGGAAATAGAGATGCCTGTTGTCCTTTGGCATGTAGCCAGATGTACAGGTGTTGAGGACTTTGCCGGAGCAGCTGAGGACTTTGGAGGAGGAGCAGTAGTTGGTACTGGCCGTGAGGGCTTTGAAGAATCTGTCCGTGAGGGCTTTGAAGATTCTGGCCGTGAGGGCATTGCTGAGGAACTTGGCCATGAGGGCATAGTTGGTGAAGCACTTGGCTTGTGAGCTGAATTCTTTGCCATTGATTTTCTTGGCTTGACAGAGGCCTCAGTGGCAGTAGCAGCAACAGAGTCTTCACTGAATTTCCTCACTGCTTCTTTAGCTTGTCTTGCCAACTTAGCTTGGCGCTTGGCCCATTCTTTAGGAAAATCCTCACCACGCTTGATGCTGGTGGGGTCAGCTCTTTGGCCAGGTGCCAATGGAGCTCTTGGGCATGGAGGGTTAAGTGCGAATTTCTTCATATACTTTGGAGTCACATATCTGTACTCCCTCCATTCTCTTGCCCATCTCCGTTCAATCTTCTGTATGCGCACCTTGGGCTGAGTTTTGGTTTCTTTTCCATACTTAGCCTCATCAGGTGTGCAATAATCAGCATAGAGGTCCTCAGGGATTTCAAAAGCAGTCATGACCTCTGGCTTCTTTCCTCTTTTCTGCGGCCTCTTACCAACAGCCATATTCTTCAGATGAGGAATTTGAACAATCGAATTTTCTGAAGAAGTGTGCAACTTTTCTTCGAGGAACGCTGCAAATGAGTTAAGTTGATGAGAACCTAGTGATTCAGCAGCGGACATGAGTACCTGTGAATAGAGTATAGTTGCGAGGAATTTGGAGAGGTCATATGCGTTCTCAGAAGGTTTTTCAAAAAGAACAAGTTCGAGGAATTTAACCAGATGAGCCTTGAAGAATGTCACTAAGCATTCTTTGTCTTAGGTTCCAGAGTTGTATAGATCGAAGATCCACACAATTGAGGAATCTTGAAGACGATGCGTAGAGAAACGAATCAAGGACAAATGACTAGTGAGGTGTTTTGTGTGTGTGGATTTGAAGAATAAAACACCTTTGAAGATTTTGTTGTGAAATTTCGAATCAAAAGGGGTAGTAAATGTAACTTTTAATTACCCTTGATGAAGAACACGACGAACTGTGAAGAAGAACAGTGAAGTTTGTCGGTGTAGATCTTCCACGCCCTAACTTGGCAGAGGAAGACAGCTACGGCAGCGCCGGAGTGAAGATTTCCTGGGTCGGCACGAGTACGACGGCGACGAGGTCGAGGCAGTGAAGCTCTTCCTCACCGGCAACGATGGAATAGCGGCAGCGCTAGGGTTTGAGGAGCTCGAGCGAGAGAGAGAGCGGTCGAGCGGAGTAAAGGAAGTGAGGAATGGATGAGGTGGTATTTATAGTCGTACTGAAAAACTGTTCGCCCGAAGATTTTGGATGAACCTGCCCCTGAGCCTTCTCCTTCGCTTGACATGTGTCACCCACGTACTGAGGACTGGAGATCGTGTTAGATCGTGGGTGAATAGATAAGTCTATCGTGGGATCCGGAACAAATTGAGCGGTAAAACCAAAATTTTTGGATAAGATTAGTTTTAAAGTTCCGTTCGCAAATTCTTCAGCTGTCAAGGACACAGTGAAGATTTTGAACGATTTTCAAATAGAACGCACATGAAGAATTTGTGAATAGATTGGGTTGAGTATAGCATAGAGGGGGAAGGGTCCGATCACATTCACTTAGCAGAAAAATGCAACTTGAAGAAATAGCCATAAGTGAATGCTGTAGAGGACATAAACTCATATATATATATATATATATATATATATATATATATATATAGTCAATGAAGAAAAACGACGGAAACATTGAAGATTTTGCAAAGTTGAAGAATTTGAAAAACTGAAGAATTTCAAAAACTGAGGAATTTCAAAAATGAAGATTTTCAACTTTGGTGGTGGCGTGATCCACCGTATAAGAATGACGATTTCAGACACCGCGTACAATTGTCGTAGGATTCTGAGAATCAAATTCTTCATTAATTTCTTCACACTTAAAGTGTTATTCTTCATTGATTGAAGAAAAACGTTTCTTCATGTGTTGCACATCTAAGTCATCAATTTTGCATAAGTGTCAGGATGTGTGTCCTTTTCAAAGAACATTCGAAGATTCTAAGATATTTAGCTCACACCACAACTTGCTAAATCTCTTCTCATCCAAGGGCTTTGTGAAGATATCGGCTAGCTGTTCTTCAGTCTTCACGTGTTCGATGGAGATGTCGCCCTTCAACACATGATCATGAAGAAAATAATGACGAATTTGTATGTGCTTTGTCTTTGAGTGCTAAACTGGGTTGTGAGCAATCTTGATGGCACTCTCATTGTCACAGAGGAGAGGCACATTCTTCACGTTGATGCCGTGATCCTTGAGGGTTTGCTTCATCCATAGCAGTTGAGCACAGCAAGAACCGGCAGCAATGTACTCAGCCTCTGCAGTAGACAGTGATACGCAGTTCTGTTTTTTCGAGGACCAACAGACCAAGGATCGTCCGAGGAAATGATAAGTACCAGATGTTGACTTGCGGTCCACACGATCACAAGCATAGTTAGAGTCATAATATCCAATGAGATCAAAAGTAGAGCCCTTGGGGTACCATAATCCTAGTGTTGGTGTGTGAGCTAGATATCGAAGAATATGTTTCACAGCCTTATGGTGTGATTCCTTCGATGCAGCTTGAAATCGGGCACACATGCAAACACTAAGCATTATATCTGGCCTAGATGCACATAAGTACAATAAAGAGCCAATCATGGAGCGGTATACCATTTGATCGAAGTCAATACCATTTTCATCAGTGCATAGATGGTCATTTGTGGGCATAAGAATTTTGACGCCTTTGCAGTCTTGCATGCCGAATTTCCTCAGAACTTCCTTGAGGTATTTCTCCTGAGATATGAATATACCATTGTGCTGTTGACGAATTTGAAGACCTAAAAAGAATTTCAACTCTCCCATCATAGACATTTGATATTCTTTACTCATCATATAGGCAAATTCATCACTATAACGTTGGTCAATACAGCCAAAGATAATATCATCAATGTATATTTGGCACACAAACAGTTCACCATCATAAGATTTAGTAAAGAGAGTAGGGTCGAGTGAACCGGGTGTGAAGCCATTCTTCATGAAGAATTCCTTCAAAGTGTCATACCACGCCCGAGGGGCCCGCTTGAGGCCATACAGGGCCTTGTTAAGTCTGAAGACTTTGTCAGGATTCTTTGGATCTTCAAAACCGGGGGGTTGAGCAACATATACTTCTTCCTCAAGCTTACCATTGAGGAATGCACTTTTCACATCCATTTGTTGTAAGATAATATTATGATGGTTAACATAAGCAAGTAATATGCGAATAGCCTCAAGTCTAGCAACAGGTGCAAAAGTTTCATCGAAATCAATTCCTTCAACTTGTGTGTAGCCTTGAGCTACAAGTCGTGCCTTATTCCTCACCACAAGGCCATTTTCACCATGCTTGTTGCGGTAGATCCACTTTGTGCCGATGATATTATCCTTGCGAGGATCTGGACATTTGACCAGTTCCAAGACATTGTTGAGCTCGAACTGATGTAATTCTTCTTGCATGGCCTGAATCGACTCAGGATCCAGAAATGCTTCATCTACCTTAGTGGGCTCTGTTATAGAGACAAAAGCATAGTGCCCACAAAAGTTAGATAAATCTGAAGCTTTTGAGCGTGTGATAGGACCTGGCGCTTGAATGTCATCGATGATCTTTTCCACTTGCACTTCTTTTGCAATGCGAGGATGAGCTGGTTGGCGTTGAGGAATTTGATTAGCATTTTCTTCAGCACCATTTTCTTCAGCATTTTCATCAGGTGCACCAGCTCGATTTTCTTCACGTTCAGGAATGAATTCTTCACCAGATTCTTCGGTAGGAATAACATCCTCAGTAGCCTTGAACTTGATAGAATCCTCAGGTTCTGGTTCATCTATCACAGAAGGTAGGTGCTCTCTTTGCGAGCCATTAGTTTCATCGAACCGCACATCTACAGTTTCAACAACCTTGTGAAGAACGTTGTTGAAGACTCTGTAGGTGTGCGAGTCCTTTCCGTAACCAAGCATAAAACCTTCATGTGCTTTCGGTGCAAATTTAGCATTGTGATGAGGATCTCTAATCCAACATTTAGCACCGAAGACTTTGAAGTAACTCACATTGGGTTTCTTGTCAATGAGGAGTTCGTAGGCAGTCTTCTTGAAGAATTTGTGAAGATATACCCGATTGATGATGTGGCACGCAGTATCAATTGCATCAATCCAAAAACGACGAGGCGTTTTGTATTCATCAAGCATAGTGCGAGGCATTTCAGCGAGGGTTCTGTTCTTGCGCTCCATGACGCCATTCTGCTGAGGAGTATAAGGAGCAGATAACTCATGAGTAATACCAAGTTCATCAAGATAGCCATCAAGACCGGAATTCTTGAACTCGGTTCCATTGTCAGTTCTGATGTGTTTGATCTTCACACCAAAGTTGGTTGAACCTCGAGGAAAATCGTTTGAAGATTTCCTGCACTTCATGTTTGTAAGTGACAATGTGTACCCATGTGTAACAAGAATAGTCATCAACAATGACAAAGCCATATAGAGATGCATCATTTGAAACAGCAGAATAATCATTAGGACCAAAGAGATCCATGTGAAGTAATTCGAATGGACGAGTAGTGGTCATGATAGTCTTCGCTGGATGCTTGGCCTTGGTCATCTTTCCAGCTTCACAAGCTCCACATAAGTGATCCTTGAGGAATTTGACATTCTGACACTACTAGGAAAAGGGCTATAGATGGAAATGACACTAATGGCGCACCAGACAAGTGGTGCGCCATTAGTATATACTAATGGCGCACCACCTTCTGATGCGCCATTAGTGTTGAAACTACTAATGGCGCACCCTGACCACGGTGCGCCATTAGTACCAATTTTTTTTTGAACTAGTGCGCCTGTCCAAACATACTAATGGCGCATCCCCTGGTGGTGCGCCATTACTAGTTGTAACTAGTAATGGCGCACCAGCCAGAAGGTGCGCCACTAATGTTATTTTTTTTATTATTGCTTTTATTCCTTTTTTTGCAAAAGTTCTAATGGCGCACCACCATGGGGTGCGCCATTAGTAACCTGGATTACTAATGGCGCATTTGTTGCTGGTGCGCCATTAGTAAGTGGGTAGTAACAAGATATTTTGGACAGCCTCTCCTCCCACACTCACTTTCTCCCCACTTCATTCTCTCCACCGCCTCCTCCTTGTCTCGGGTGCCTCCTCTTTTTCACCTCATTTCCACCATAGATTCATTCAAATTAAGTGGTTAAGTTACCTTGTTTTGCTAGGTAAGTAAGGGGGGAAGCTATATTTATGTTGTTCTCCCTACAACAATGTGCATATGCACTTTTTATGGCCTAGCTAGATCTATGTATGTTCGTGGTGTTGCATATGTTTGTGGTGTTGCATATGTGTTTGTGTTTGGAGGTGTACCAGTATTTGAAATGCGATAGTTGCCAATATTTTGCCGGAATGTTGATTCATTTCCGTTTCGGCGAGAATTTTGGCATTAAGCATTCTTTTTGGTCCTATTTTTAGGGAAAGTCATGCCAAATTTTTTCTTGGTTCTAAAATATCGTTTTGCTCTACCCCGCAGGCGACCATGGTCCGCACGATGACCGAAGGCATCGTGAATAGGTTTTTGAGGTCCGCGAAGGCCGAGATGCTTCAAAAGAACGAGATGGAGATAAGATGTCCGTGTCGAAGATGCAAGCTGAATAGCCTTATTGCGGACCCGGATTCCGGGCAGGTGCGGGACCACCTGCTCTTGCGTGGTTTCATGGATGGCTATCGGTGGCAAGGTGATGAAGATGACTACGAAGTCGTCCATGGGGGCCGGGCAAGAAATGAGGAAGGGCAGCAAGACAACCACCGCGGCTCGAGGGGGCGAGAAGACGAAGAATCCCCAGGAGATGATCACGACGGTGATGCTGTACACAGTCATCATGTAGAAGATGCAGGACATGATGATGATGCCGGCGGAGCAGACGACGCTGGACCATCGATGGGCTGGGTGCAGGACCCTCATATTCAAGAGCTGCTTCTCAAGCAGACGGATAACGCAAGAGCTGCCGCCCGAGAGAAAGCCAAGATGGATCAACTTGAGTTAGACGCGGTTACTCCATTGTATGAAGGATGCAGGCCCGAGGATACCCGCCTGAAAGTAACGCTCATGGCTTTGGAGATGAAGGTAAAACACAAAATGACCGACGCATGCTTCGACGAGAACATGTCATTCTGGCACGAACGTCTTCCCAAGGGGAACAAGTGCCCGACCAGTTTGGAGGAGGCGAAGAAAATCGTGCGTCCTCTGGATTTACCGCACGTGAAATACCATGTGTGCATGAACAATTGCATCGTTTATCGGGACGAGCATGCGGAGTCTACCATATGTCCGGTGTGCGGTGTCACTCGATACAAGAAGAGGAAGAAAGCTCCTCGAAAAGTGGTGTGGTACTTTCCGATCACTCCTCGTCTGCAGCGGTATTTCGCGGATCCTAAGGTAGCAAAGCTCCTGCGTTGGCACGCGGATAGGGAGGAGAAGAAGCGAGAAGATGACGCAAATGATCCGGAGATAGATAAAAAAGACAAGATGCTGAGTCACCCTAAGGATGCGAGCCAGTGGCAAGCGTTGAACTTCGAATACCCAGAATTTGGGAACGATCCATGGAACATCATGCTGGGCGCGAGCACCGATGGAGTCAATCCGTTTGGCAGCCAGAGAAGCACACATAGCACCTGGCCTGTGTTTGTGTGGATGTACAACCTTCCCCCCTGGTTGTGCATGAAGAGTAAGTACATTCACATGAGTATGCTAATTGAAGGGCCGAAACAACCAGGGAACGACATCAATCTGTATCTGGGGCTGCTGAAAGAGGAGCTTGACACGCTGTGGAAAACGCCAGCCAATACGTGGGACACCGCAGAGAAAGAATATTTCCCTATGAGAGCCGCACTGCTCACGACGGTGCACGACTATCTCGGTTACGGATATCTTGCGGGGCAGGTAGTCCACGGATTTTCTGGATGCGTAAGGTGCATGGATGACACAACGTATCGCCAGCTAGATAGAGATCCCGGGTCTTCGAAAACCGTGTTCATGGGACATCGAAGGTGGCTTCGCGACAATGACCCGTGGAGGAAACGCAAGGATCTGTTCGATGGTGAAACCGAACCCCGAAAACTTCCGTGTACGAGGAGCGGCGAGGAAATAGACAAGCTGTTGAAAAATTGGAAAGACTGCCCACTGCCGGGAAAGAAGCAAAAGGCGCCAGAGCCGGGAAAGAAGCGAAAGGCGCCAGAGCCGCTGCTGAAGGTATGGAAAACGAGGTCTGTTTTCTGGGACTTGCCGTACTGGAAGATCCACCGTGTGCCTCACAGCCTTGATGTCATGCATATCACGAAGAACGTGTGCGAGAGTCTGCTTGGTACCCTGCTCAACATGCCAGAGAGGACCAAAGATGGGCCGAAAGCAAGGGCAGACTTGAAATCAATGGGCATCAGGCAGGAGCTTCACGCTATATATGATGATGATGATGATGATGATGATGATGATGATGATGATGATGATGAGGCGAAGCAGGACACAGAAAGTCATCGCAAAGGCAAAAAGGCCAAGAAGACCGGAAATGACTACCCTCCCGCGTGCTTCACTCTAAGTCAGGAGGAGATTGAGCAGTTTTTCACTTGCCTCCTAGGAGTAAAACTTCCTTACGGTTACGTGGGGAAGATAAGCAGATACCTAGACCCAGCGAAGCAGAAGTTCAGCGGGATGAAGTCTCACGACTGTCACGTGCTGATGACACAGATACTTCCAGTTGCAATCCGTGGGATCATGGACGCGCACGTCCGTGAAACGCTATTTGGCCTATGCAACTTCTTCGACGTCATCTCTCGGAAGTCGATTGGCGTGAGGCAACTCAGAAGGCTACAGGAAGAGATCGTGGTGATACTATGCGAGCTTGAGATGTACTTCCCGCCCGCATTCTTCGACGTTATGGTGCATCTGCTGGTCCATATAGTGGAGGATATCATCCAACTCGGGCCGACATTCCTGCACAGCATGATGCCGTTCGAAAGGATGAATGGTGTCATCAAAGGATACGTTCGCAACATGTCACGTCCAGAAGGAAGCATAGCCAGGGGCTTTCTGACCGAAGAGTGCATCTCCTACTGCATGAATTATCTAGGCATCGAGAACCCCATTGGTTTGCCCGTCAACAGGCACCTCGGTAGGCTCGCTGGATGGGGTCACCGTGAGGGTCGCCGCGAAATGCATGTCGACTTCGAGGGTCGACTCGCCGACTTTGAAAGAGCAAACCTAGTCGCGCTACAACACATAGACGTGGTCGATCCTTGGGTGGTAGAGCACAAAACCTTTATTAAGAAGACGTACAATGACCGAGGCCAACAGAGGACGGACGGAGATATACTCAAAGAGCACAACTCATGTTTCACGCGTTGGTTCAAGCAGAAGCTTCTGTCGTACCCTTTACATGAGGATTCTTCCGCGGAAGAACAACTCATATTCGCCTTGTCACAGGGCGCCGAGCACAACCTGATGACCTATGAGGTGTACGATATCAACGGCTACACATTCTACACCGAGGCCAAGGACATGAAGAGCGATGGTTATCAGAACTCCGGGGTAACGATGGAATCCTACACCGGTAACGACAAGGACAGATACTACGGAAGGATCAAGGAGATCTGGGAGCTGAGCTACGCTGGAGAGAAGGTCCCGATGTTCCGTGTTAGATGGGCCAAGAACGTCATAAAAGAAGACCGGTATTTCACCACCATGGTTATACCCGAAGCCAAATCCAAGACCGCGGGCGCAAATGTCACCGCAAAAAATGAGCCATGGGTACTGGCTTCCCAAGTGGACCAATGCTTCTTCATTACCGACCCGCCAAAGCCCAGTCGTGTTGTCATGAGGAGAGGCAAAAGGAAGATCATCGGAATGGATGGAGTAGCCAATGAGCAAGACTTCGACAAGTACGGCGACCCGAGGATCGAACATGACGACGATGATGAAGTAGCAGAATACACCACAAGAAGAAGCAGGACCACCCTACCTAAAGGACGTCCGTTCCACAGAAGAACTCCATTTGCGAAAAAGAAGGGCAAGAAGATTGTGAACAGATAGCTAGCTAAGATCGATTGTATTTAAATCGTAGCCTTCATTTCTCGATTGTATTTCATGGGTACTTTTTGAACTATCATGAATATTTTTAAATTTCATGGACACTCGATCTCGATCCCGGCCCCCTCCATCTCGATCGCTATCCTACCACGCCAGATCCGGTCCCCCTCGCCGCCGAGCACCCCCCAGTCCACCGGCCGCCGCCGCCGACCCCCCGCACCCTCGATTCCCCTACTCAACCGCCGCCGCCGACCCCCCGCACCCCGCGCACCGTCTTATAAAAAAAATAAGTATCAAACAGCTTTTTAAATGCTTCTGTCTTATAAAAAAATATTACTGT
>NC_041381.1:634356361-634420576 GCF_002162155.2 Triticum dicoccoides
CCGCCACCTCGACGCTGCCCCGCCGCCTCGACGCGACCCCGCCGCCCGGAAGCCGCCCCGTCCACACCACCGTCGCCGGAGCACCACCACCACCACCCGTCGCCGGAGCATCCTTATCCTCTCCGACCGCCTCCTCCACCCCGGCCCGCTCCTCCAAGGTAAGCTACCGCCCCGACCCCTATCCCCTTCCCTCCTCCCATCCCATCTCCATATGTTCATAGTGTAAGATTGATCCAGATTGCAATTATGTGTTGTTGGTGAAGTGTTTTCTGTGTGAGCTAGGAACGTTAGAAGGATATGATGTGGTTGTATCAGTTTCAGCATGATGATTCTCATCAACTTGCACCTGGTCATAGTCCAGTAAATGCATGGCAGTGTTTTGTTCAATTATATTATATAAGAGTGACTCGTGTAGTATAAGGCCCTGTTTGGAGGCAAAGTATTTTCAAAGTATTACTAGAATACCACAGTTTTTTGAAAAACTGTAGTTTAGAATACTTAGAGGTGTTTGGCTATACCAAAAACTGTAGCTTCATAAACAGAGGTATTATTGATACTGTGGTTTTTTTGGAGTATTAAAAAAAGAGGTCCGGACCTCTTTTTTCTCAAACTGAGGAAAACTCATTCGTGTCATCCACTCGTTAACTACCGTACATCTTGGTCTGTAACCATAACTAGCCATACTGCAGTATGGTTTCGTAGTATTGATTCATTCCTCTCCAAGGCATGCACCACCAGGATACTGATTCATATTCTTTGTAATTAGCTACGGCCGATCAAGTCTCCAACTTCCTAGAAAAGATCATACAACGTTGCATGCAACCGGGTGGTCATTAGTGATCTGGTCGTGTAGCTCGGTAGGTGTATGAAGCTAGATTAAAGTTGTGTAACTATTGGTCAAAACTACAGTAAAACAACACCAACCAAACATATCGGTAGTTTTTCTAAAGCTGAGAAAATTGCAGCTTTTTAAAAACTGTAGTATTCATTGCACATGCATTGCAATATCGATGTTTTGAAATACTACAGTATTTTAAAAACTGCGCTGCCAAACTAGACCTAAATTTTAATGGTCAAGTAGCTGCATACAGCTGCATGCCATTATCTCATAAGAGTGACTCGTGTAGTATGAATTGACAGTGTGATCTAAGTACCATGTGTGTAATTGGGTATGCTTATATGATTTCTGGCACATTTCCTGTACCTACAATACAAATTTGTGAGCATAGCTTCTGTTGTCAATGCAAAAAATTGTTCCTTGTAATGTACATACTCATACTGCATCTTTTGGATTGTTCATTTCTGTTTATCTTGTGCCGATGCTACTTAGTATGTACTCACATCTTCATGCTGGAAGGATAATACTGTAGGTAGACCATTTACTATTTTTTCATTTTTGAATATGGCTAACTCTGCTTCCCCCGGCCCAATATGCATATCCTCTGTTCTGAGCATAATTTTTTTGCCATATCCTTTTCACACCTGGCATCTGCCATTGTAACTTCATACTGATGTAACATGTGAATCTGTTGGTCCTGCTTATTGTCTTTAAAGAAGTCAATGTACCTACCTATTTTTGTGCTATGTTATTATATTTGATCAGTATCAGTTGTGTTTCTCTTAAGAGACTCCTACCTTTTCTGACTCGAGTTGTTAACAACATTTCCATACTTCTGTTAGCTACAACATTTTTTATTTGAATTTGGTACTCCATGAGTTTTTACTACTGCTAACATAGAGTATTTGCTACTAGTAAAACAAGGATTTTGTATAGTTTTTACTACTGCTAACACACAGAGTATTTGCTACTAGTAAAACAGGGATTTTGTATGCACTGCTACCTGATGAGTGCTTTCTTTGTACTATTTCACCTTGGCATGCATATGTTTATTTCACCTTAGACGGAAATGAGTGTTATCAAGGAAATGGTTTTAGGTAAACCAGCACATCTCATCAGTCTTTCTTACTCAATGTTATCATCTGCTTGGTTTTAGGTGATGGACTCATTTCCGGTGGTTGTTCTGCTTTAGTTTTCCTGATGTTGTTTCGCGTTGGGTTCTGATTCGCTTTTCTGCTATTGTTTCTGTGGTGATGCAGACTTGTGGTGAAGAAGAGCAAGGCCAAGAAAGACTCCAACAAGCCCAAGCGTCGTCTTACTCCTCATGTGAGCCCCAGATTTGATTTGTTGTTGTGGTTCGACTCACTCAAAAGGGAGTGATAATTTTTCCTATGTTCATAGTGTGAGATTGATCCAGATTGAATGTTATGCATATCTTAAACATAGGAGTGTTAGACATAAAGCATGTCTAGCAGAACCTTTAGTGCATCTTTGCTCTTGTTCATTTAGTTTCAGTAAACAAATATTGCGAAGCATGACATGGCCTTTGTGAGCTCCTTTGTATAAAATGAAATGCAAGGTTGCTGATAATGTAACCCAGATCACACAGATCAATTTTTTTTCAATTTATGCAACTGCTGCTGTTGCTGCTGTACTACTTTGTGCCATGGACTAGTGCATGCATGCTGCTGCTGCTGCTGTACTACTTGTCAAGTGATGCTGCTGCTGCTATCTGCGAGCTGCTGCTGCTAGTTGTGATTTTGTCAAGTGATGCTGCTGCTACTTGTGATCTTCTAAAATGACCCCTTTCTCCTGAAACATTGATTAATTTCCGTTTCGGTTGAGAAATGGGGCACTCCAAGGTCAAGAAAATTAGCAAAGGTCATGCCCAATTTTCTTGACCTAGAAGGTGCCCGATTCTCAACCGAAATAAAAATTAATTTGCTTTAGTGGTTGGATTAGTTTAGTATTTTTTTCACACACTCAGACACCCTTGCTTGCTATGTGTGTGAGAGAGATAGTGAGAGGAGACAAGAAGAAGGGGGTTAGGAAGATGTTGCCTGCTCATCAAAGCTAACCATCTCCCCCTTTTCACCCCTTTTCCTTTGTCTTTTGTGGGTTGCAAGGAAGCTACTGTCTTAGCTAGCTTAGCTTGTGCACAAATCCCAGTGTTACAATCTAGAAAATTAGCCTGCAAAGATGAGGTCCCATGCTGGCTGTACCACTGCATCATGCAACAGTGCCTTCAAGATCCAAGGCAATATCACAAATATCATAGGCAATTTGACCAAACTCACAACCTTGTATCTTTGCAGCAACCAACTTTCTAGACACACCCCTCAAGAACTAGGTTACCCTGAGAACGTGGACTTGGACCTTAGCAACAACACACTAACAGGTTCTATCCCAAAACACCTAGGCAATATCACAAACATCTCTCAATTGTTCCTTGACAATAACCAACTTTTTGGCGACATTCCTCGAGAATTAGGTTATTTGGTCAACTTAGAGATCTTGTTCCTTGACAATAACCAACTTTTTGACCAAACTTTGTTTCTATTTAGAGAGAAACATGGCCCACAACGATGAGGCCGGGGGTTCGGGCGGCAAGGCATTCTGGGAGCTGTCCCAGGAGATGGAGGAACAACCTCACTTGTATGAGGCCGCCGCCTTCCCCACCGATCCTGAGACCACGGATGGTGCCGCCGAGGATGACCACACTGATGCCACCATTGATGGTGCCGCCGAGGATGCCACCACTGATGATGGCGGCGCACGCACAGATGGCAGCCAACCGAAGAGGCAACGGAAGGACCGGCGCCCGATCGTGCTCCGCACCCTCAAGGAGGAAGTTACTGAAGTGGACTCCAACGGGAATCCAACGGCGCCCGAACGAATAGTCAAGGGGTACTCGCTTCAGCTCGGGTGCATTGTCCGGAGCACCGTCTCGATCAACACCGAGAACCTGAGGCATCCTGACCGAGGGAATTTGCACCACCTCCTCTTCACGAAGCTGCACGAACGATACAAGTTCCCTGCTGAATTTGAAAACACAAGCCTCAAAGGGAATAAAGTGAACAATGCTGCCATCACGAAGATGAGCAAGGCCCTGTCTACTTGGAAAAGCAATGTGAAGAGAATGATCGAGAAAGGTGAGAGTTATCAGAAGATCAAGGAGAAAAATCCTTTGATCACCGAAGATGACTACAACGACTTCAAGATCAATTGCTCGAGCACCGCAAGCTCCCAATCAAGTGAGTGGGGGAAACAAATGCGGGAGCTGAACATAGGGGAACACACACTCGGTCCCGGCGGTTACAGAGTGGCGGAGCCTATATGGGACAAGGAGGAGGCGGACCGTGCCGAGCAAGGCCTACCGCCCCTCTTCGATAAATACGGTGACAAGCAGACCAGGAACTTTGTTAGGGCCCGGTACAAGAAGGACCCAAAAACAAAGGATCTTACCACGGATCCGAAAACCAGGCAGCTTGAGCTTGTTCTGGTAAGGAATACACCCTCGCGTAATTAGCTCCATATGGTTGCATTCTAATTAATGAAGCCAAATTTCTAAATGGTTCACATTCCTTCCGCAGGCGACTGAAAGCAGTAGCGCGGGGTCGACTAAGAGCAACCCTTGGGACACCACTCTAAATAGGGGGTTGAATGTAATGAAGAACAAGGATAAGCTCAGTAAGCCGACGTCAGCTGGTCGTGTGGCCGGCAAAGGCTTGTCGACAAAATGGGGGTCATACTATACCGCTGGTGTGCGGAAGGAGAAAAAGACCAACTTGGAAAGCCAGGCGCGAGTGGTTGAATAACTCAAGGCACAGGTGGCGCGGATTCCGGAGATTGTCCAAGAGCAAGTGGAACAACGACTCGAAGCGACGATCACCGCCCTTGTGCCTACCTTGATCTCGGGGTTGAGTGCGTGGATTGCGGGCGGCCAACAGGGGCCGCCCCCGATTCCTAGCTTCACGGCCAGCAACTCGCATAATGCGATGGCGGGGCCATTGGTGCCTCCGGCGGAGGCGGCATTGGTGTCTCCGGCGCCGGCACGGGAGCTTAATGCACCTGGGTGTACGCCGGCCGGCACCTCTTCAGCAAGCGGCCCCTCCGTCAATTGCACGCCCGCCGTTGGCGGTGCCTCGACATTAGCCGAGCTCGACGCCATCATCACGGTAACTAATTAAGCCTCTCTCGGCCGAGGACTTCATCTCCTTGCCTTTGACTGGGCATCCCTGACGCCCTACATGTTTTCGCAGGGCGCCGCCGACGTTCCGTGCACTCTCCTCCACTTTGTGAACAACGAGTTGGTCGATGTCGCCAAGGGCAAAATCGTTCAACCGGGCAACCCCTTGTTCCACGGTACCGAGATGCCACCCAACTTGTTTAGGGTTCAACTGGTTCGGGTGCTGCCAGGCTGCGACGACTTGTTACCTCCGATTCGACCCGTCGGGGCCGACGATGAAGACGTGATGACCCTCAGCGCCTGCCTGAGCTGGCCCCTGCTTTGGCCGAAGAGCCAGATTCGTTTGGGGGCGTGGGACACCACCCCAAAGACAACACCGCCAGTCGTGTCGGCGCCAAGTCGGCCCCATGGCAAGACCGCCGTAACGGTGCCGGACATCCCTATGCCACTGGATCCAAACATGCATATGGCACAGGATCAGAACGACGACGACGACGACGATGATACATTTGGCAACATCGATCAGTACTTTGCCGAGCATGGGTACGATGGCGACTTCATGGGGCCTCCTTCTCAAGAACCAAACCCAACAAAAGACGTGTGCGATCTAGCTCGTACCGCGGAGAAGCCAAGTTGCAACAGGCGCCGTCTAGCGTTCATCTCTCAGGAGATGCCTCCAGCTGCCGACTTCACCGAGCCTCAGATAGGCGAGGTGCGAAATATTATCAGCCCCAACACACTCAAGAAGGCGGTCTGTGAGTAGAACTCGGTCCCATTACAGGAGAAGAAGAAGGCACGCAAAAGAAAGACTAAGAAGGGTGCGAGCCAGCCGGCACCGAGTACGATCCGTGCTCAGGACGGGCCACCTTCACCGCAGGATATCTCGAGGAGGGTGCATGTGGCGGGTAGGGCGATGCTACCGACAAATATGCTCAATGCTGCAACCGGTGCTATGCGGAGTCTGCATGACAGTGTTCTTGCTTTGGAGAAGCGGCATATCAGGGAGAAGGATGTGGCATACCCGGTTTTCGCGGCCAAGGTGCCAGAGGGCAAGGGCTTTGTGGATAACTCCATCGGGCGTACGATCGTCCTGCATTTTGATGACATCCACACTATGTTGAACCTTCATCCGCTGCACTACACCTTCGTTCGGCTATTTTCGCTGAGTATGGAGATGCGGATCATTCGCGACAAGACCCCGGACATCGTGATAGTCGACCCCTTCTACATGCGTGCCAAGATCTTGGGCAGCGCTGGGGACCGGCAAGTCGCGAGTTCTTACCTCGAAGGCGTCATTCTGGCAAACCAAGATAAGGATAACTTCCTCGTGCCTTACTTTCCCGAGTAAGTCCTCCCCTCAACCGGCCCGTAACATATGAATTCTTACATTTCGATCGTTTTTCTTTTAACATTCCGTGTTTTCTGCAGTGACACACGTTGCACGCTCATCCTCCTAAGCCCCAAATATTCAATGGCCACGTATTTCGACCCGGACCGTCAGTCGAACGTAGACTACACAAATGTCAAGAAGGTTCTTGATGATGTTCTCCCCGGCTACGCCCAATCTGGAGGCACCTTCACCAGGCCTATTCGTAAGTACGGCAAGCACGTGTTCTCCCACAATACGACGTTCTGCTGCGTCAAGCAGCCGCCTGGCGGTCAGAAGGGTGCCTACTACGCCATCCATCACATGCGGGCGATCGTACGGGACCATCATCAACTTCTGCTACCGAGTAAACTCAAAGATTGGGCCGCGAGCGTGTCGGCAATCCAGGACGCGGACCTCCGACAAGAATTCTTTCGCATCCAGTCGGAGTTTGCGGAAATCATCCATCAAGATGTCCTTCGTACCTCGGGGCAGTTCTACCTCAGAAATCAACCGTCCAACAGTGACATCGACACAATGCTACAAATGCAGGATGACAACGCCCGTTCTTTCATGACTCCCACGATAGACGGAGGCTTCATCCACGCTCCGGTCCCTTGAGTCGAGTTGTCTAGTTCTGAAACATCGATTGGCTCATGTTGTAATTAAACTTTAATGAACTTGTAGTATGTCTCTTTGGTTTCGAGAGTCGTTCAACTTAGATGTAATCGATGCTATTAATGTCTTGCTTTTCTCTTCCGATCGTTCTGTTGCATAATTATATATTGCTTATGTATTGTCTGTGAATTGGTACTAACGTTTCGTTTGGCTAGTGCATAGCGATGCCGACGTATGTCGTGTACAAGGGTAAGGTTCCCGGAGTCTACGATGACTGGGAGGAGTGTCGGAGACAGGTTCACCGATTCAGCGGTAACAGTTACAAAGGGTACACCACTAGGGTCAAGGCCGAATCTAGATACGCCCGCTATCTAGCGGGAGAGGGGAGGGAGCGTTGGAGGAACCGGATGAAGACGAGTTTCATCATGATGATGCTCATCGTGATGACCGCAGCTCTCTTCTATGTGATGGTAGTTTAGATGATCGATATCGACTTGTAATGTGAAGACAAACTCGCTACTCGCGGTCTCGAGACTTGTAATATAATGTTCTATCTTTGTTCGGTCTTTTTAATTCGGAGACTAATATGATGAACTGTATTCGGAGACTAATATGATGAATTGTATTCAAAGACTAATCTTCTATTGTATTCGATGAATCTGTTGTTGATGTGTGCTGTCTATATTTTGTCAAATTATACATTTTGTAACCTGTGCAAAAAACAGAAAATAAAAAAATAAGAAAAACCTAATATTCATACTAATGGCGCATCACATGACAGTGCGCCATTAGTATGACAGTGCATACTAATGGCGCATCACTGGGTAGTGCGCCATTAGTATGCCGCGGTTACTAATGGCGCATCCAGTGGTGGTGCGCCATTAGTATGCCAAAGCACCTGGGTATACATGGCCCCTGGGAGGCATACTAATGGCGCACGCTGGCCTATACTAATGGCGCACCCGCGGTGCACCATTAATGGCCATATTAGGTGCGCCATTAGTAGGGGTTTTTCTAGTAGTGTGAATGCCAATGACATGCTTCTTCTTCACAAGCGTGTTCAGATTCCTCATGCCAGCATGACCAAGTCGTCGATGCCATAGCCAACCTTCTGAAGCTTTTGCAAGTAAGCACATTGCTGGTTGTGGTCCTGTAGAGAAATCAACAATATACAGACCTCCTCTCCTAAAGCCTTCGAAGACTTTGGAATAGTCAGCTTCCATAATCACAACACATCGATATCTTCCAAAGACAACAACCATATCAAGATTGCAAATCATTGAGACAGACATGAGGTTGTATCCTAAGGACTCGACAAGCATGACTTTGTCCATGTGTCGATCCTTTGAGATTGCAACCTTACCTAGACCCAATACCTGACTTTTGCCTTTGTCAGCGAATATGATGTGCTTCAGATGCGACGCTGTTAAGGGAGCATCCTTCAATAGGTTCTTGTCACCAGTCATGTGATTTGTACATCCACTATCGAGAACCCACTCGTTGACTTTGGGCTGATCATCCTGCAGATGAATTAGTGCAACTTACGATCGCATATACTTCATAAGTGAAGAATATGATATCAAGTTCATCAGATGAATTTCATCAAGTAGTAAAACAGATATTTCAGTATGAGGATGTGTGAAATGAAAGTTCATTTCATCATGATTCGCCTGCGTCCTTTCAGGCACTTTGTCAGGCCTCCAGCAAATTCTTCAGACGTTAAGGCACGTCTGGAGACCTGAGCCTGCATAAGAGATCAGTTCTTTTTCTTCACCACCCACATCTGAAGGGGTGGCAAAGAGTTCATCACTCTACGAGCACCATATGAGAAAGGTGGCATAGAGGCCAATCCATTGTGTTTCACATAAGAGGGGTTAGGGTAAGCATATGAATAAGCAGAGAAGTTCTTCGAGGACTTACGAACATAATGATTTGAAGAATAATGTGCATATTCATAGCCCTTAGCTCTACCCTGCGAAATAGAGGGGTTAGCACGATGATGATCATATGAGGACTTTGACCCATTTGAGGACTTTGATTCATGTGAAGAATTAGGTCCATATGAATAATTTGATCTGGGGTTCCTGTTCTTCACAGGTGGTGTCATGAGAACATTCACCTGAAGACTTTCAACATAACTTTTGGGAACCCAGATTTTCTTCATAGGGGAACAGTTCCTGCAGTTAGTCCCAACATATCTAGCAAATACTTCACCATTCTGATTTTTGAACAGTTTATAGTTGGAGTCAAATGACTCATCAGAAGAATGAGGAGATTCACATGTAAAGCCAGATAAGTTAGATGGATCAACTGGTGGTCCCTTTGCAGCAACCCATGAGGTTTTGGGGTACTGCTCAGGCTTCCAATATGTTCCATCAGCATTGAGTTTCCTCTCAAAGGCAATACCCTCTTTCCTAGGGTTTCTGTTGAGGATCTGCTTTTTGAGCACGTCATAAAGAATCTGATGCCCTTTGAGGATTTTGTACATGCCTGTCGTGTACAGTTCCTTCAGCCCTGCATCATTAGTAGTACTAGCAATGTCCTCAGATGATGAATTAGTGATAGCAGAGGCAGGTGAAGAATTTGTAACAGTTCAAGCATTTGAACATTCAGGTGAAGAATTAGCAGATTCACGTTCAATGCACTTTAAGCATGGAGGAACAAATTCTTCTTGAGCAGCGCTGATTTGTTGAGCAAGTAATGAATCGCGATCCTTCTAAAGATCTTCATAACTCACTCTTAGCTTCTCACGATCTTGCTTTCTTTGAATAAGTTCAAGAGAAAGTTTCTCGTGATCAGATAAGAGAGCGTTGTGATGACCTTGAAGATCGTCAAACTTGGAATGGAGTCCCTGAAGACTTTTAGCCAAGGCTTTTGACTGATCCATTTCTTCACCCAACATATCATCGCTCTTATTTAACATGCAATGAACTTTTTCCAAAGCTCTTTGTTGTTTAGTGGCAAGGGAAGCAAGTTTATCATAGCTAGGTCCAAATTCATCGCTAGATTCATCATCACTGGACTCGGATAGGTAGCCTTCGTTTACCTTAGCACTTTTTGCCATAAGGCAGGGGTTGGACGATGATGATTTTGGTTCGAATGTCATCTCCTTGAGAGATTCCTTGTAATCATCAAGCCAAGGATCATTACGGTTTAGATGACCATCATAGACCTCAGAGAGACGGTCCCAGATTAGCTTTGCGTGATTGAGATGCATGACGTTCCTGAATTGATTTCGGGACAGACTTGTGTAGATGACATCCTTTGCTGTGAGGTTGAGGAGAGTGTACTTGCGAATGTCATCAGCTTCAGCCATCATGCATAGATCGGTAAGACCGATCTCGGTGACGGTCCATAGTTCGCTGTCCATAGCCATGAGTCGCTTCTTCATCATGGCCTTCCACCGAGAATACTCATCACCGTCAAAGATGGGGCAAGAAACGTTCCTCAATCCTGCAGTTGACATAACTAGAACTCTAGGTGGTTAAACCAAAATCACACAGAACAAGGGAGTACCTCGCTCTGATACCAATTGAAAGTGCATTATATCGACTAGAGGGGGGGGTAAATAGGCGATTTTTATGAATTCTTCACTGAGGAATTTGTCGGTGAGGAAATTCCTAAGCGAAGAACTACTAGCAGCGGAATAAGTACTCAGAAGTAAGCATAACAGGATATAGACTTAGTCATCATGATGAAATGAAGACAAGCACAGAGTACAGAAAGCGTAAACACAGGATAACACAAGATGAAGACAAACAGACTGAAGAACTTGAACTGAGGAAATTGAGAAAGTCTTCAGTCAAAGTCTTCAAACACAGATATGAACAATCATTCAACACAGTAATGAGGAAATGAAAGAGTTGAGGAAATAGAACCAGTAAGGTTGGTGAAGACAATGATTTGGTATACCTGTGCAAACTGCTGTCTCAGTTGTACATCTGGTTGGAGCGGCTGAGTATTTAAACTCGAGGACACACAGTCCTGGACACCTAGTCGCTGAGCACGCGGCTCAGGACACCAAGTCCTCACCGTATTCTCCTTGAACTAAGATCACACAGATCTTGTCCAATCACTCGAGGTAAGTCTTCAGGCGACTTCCAAACCTTCACAGACTTGGTCACTCGGCGATCCACAATTCCTCTTGAATGCTCTAGACCATGACAACTAACCATCTGGAAGAAGCACAGTCTTCAAAGGTAACAAGCGTCGGATTCACGCAGGATCAATCTCTTCAGTGATGCTCAATCACTTTGGGGTTTGTAGGTGTTTGGGTTTTTTGGGATTTTCCTCACTCGATGATTTTCGCTCAAAGTCCTCGGAGGATGGATTGCTCTCAGATGACAAGTGTCAGTTTCTCTCGGAGCAGCCAACCAACTAGTGGTTGTAGGGGGCGGCTATTTATAGCCTAGGGAGCAGCACGATATGATAAGACATAAATGCCCTTGTCTGATATGACCGTTAGGTGGATAAGATATTTTGGGACAGCTGGCGCGCAGCACAGCAACAGTCGGAAATTTGACTCTCAAATTCCTCAGGGCTATCATGTTCCTCACTGTGTAGGCAATCCGCACTGGCGAATTCCTAACTCCTCAGTCAGAACAAATTTCTCAGCGACCAGAAGAACTTCGTCTCTGTCACTGAAGAAATTGACTGAACTGTATGAGATTTCCAAAGGCTTCACTTGAAGGGTTTGGTAGGTGTAGGATTTTGAGTTGAGCATCACTTGGAAATTTTTCCTTAGTATTTCCTCGGCCCCCTTTAACAGTACGGTGTTTCCTATGACTCAAGAAAGAAAAAAACAAAACTATGAAAACGAAAGTCTTCAAGCTTCATATTCCTCGCATGATTATCAAGTCTTCACGGTAACACCAATTTCTTCACTTTCAAAGTCTTCATGAAAGTCTTCAGAAATACCAAAATCTTCAGTCGAAGATATTCATTTTTAGGGGTCGACTTTCCCTGTAAATATAAAATTCCTCATAGACTTATAGACCTGTGTACACTCACAAACGCATTAGTCCCTTAACCTATAAGTCTTCAATACACCAAAATCACTAAGGGGCACTAGATGCACTTACATTACCATTGAGGAATGCACTTTTCACATCCATTTGATATAAAGTGATATTATGATGGTTATCAAAAGCAAGTAATATGCGAATAGCCTCAAGTCTAGCAACAGGTGCAAAAGTTTCATCGAAATCAATTCCCTCAACATGTGTGTAGCCTTGAGCTACAAGCCGTGCCTTATTCCTCACCATAAGGCCATTTTCATCTTGCTTGTTGCGGTAGATCCATTTTTTGCCAATGATGTTGTGCTTGCGAGGATCTGGACGTTTGACCAGTTCCCAGACATTGTTGAGCTCGAACTGATGTAATTCTTCTTGCATAGCCTGAATCCACTCAGGCTCCAGAAATGCTTCATCTACCTTAGTGGGCTCTAAGATAGAGACAAAAGCAAAGTGCCCACAAAAGTTAGATAAATGTGAAGATTTTGAGCGTGTGAGAGGACCTGGTGCTTCAATCTCATCAATGATCTTCTCAATTTGCACTTCGTTAGCAATGCGAGGATGAGTGGGTTGTCTTCGAGGAATTTGATCAGCATTCCCTTCGGGAGCATTTTCTTCAGCACCGTTTTCTTCAGGTGCGCCAGCCCGGTGATCATCACGATCTGGAATGAATTCTTCAGCAGATTCTTTGGTACGGATGACATCCTCAGTAGCCTTGAACTTGATAGAATCCTCAAGTGCTGGTTCATCTATCACAGAAGGTAGGTGCTCTCTTTGCGAGCCATTAGTTTCATCGAACCGCACATCTACAGTTTCAACAACTTTGTGAAGAACGATGTCGAAGACTCTGTAGGTGTGCAAGTCCTTTCCATAACCAAGCATAAAACCTTCATGTGCTTTCGGTGAGAATCTGGAAGCGTGATGAGGATCTCTAATCCAACATTTAGCACCGAAGACTTTGAAATAACTCACATTGGGCTTTTTGTCAGTGAGGAGTTCATAAGCAGTTTTCTTGAAGAATTTGTGAAGATATACCCTGTTGATGATGTGGCATGCAGTATCAATTGCCTCAATCCAGAAGCGACGAGGCATCTTGTATTCATCAAGCATAGTGCAAGCCATTTCAGCGAGGGTTCTGTTCTTGCGCTCCACGACACCATTTTGCTGAGGAGTATAAGGAGCAGATAACTCATGAGTAATACCAAGTTCATCAAGATAGCCATCAAGACTGGAATTCTTGAACTCGGTCGCATTGTCAGTTCTGATGTGCTTGATCTTCACACCAAGTTGGTTGAAGCCCTCGAGGAAAATCGTTTGAAGACTTCCTGCACTTCATGTTTGTAAGTGACAATGTGCACCCATGTGTAACGAGAATAATCATCAACAATAACAAAGCCATATTGAGATGCATCATTCAGAATTGCAGAATAATGGTTAGGACCAAAGAGATCCATGTGAAGCAGTTCAAATGGTCGAGTGGTAGTCATGACAGTCTTCGCTGGATGCTTGGCCTTTGTCATCTTTCCAGCTTCACAAGATCCGCATAAGTGATCTTTGAGGAATTTGACATTCTCAATGCCAATGACATGCTTCTTCTTCGCAAGCATGTGCAGATTCCTCATGCCAGCATGACCAAGTTGTCGATGCCATAGCCAGCCTTCTGAAGCTTTTGCAAGTAAGCACACGGCTGGTTGTGGTCCTGTAGAGAAATCAACAATATACAAGTCTCCTCTCCTAAAGCCTTCGAAGACTTTGGAATGGTCAGCTTCCATGATCACAACACAACGATATCTTCCAAAGACAACAACCGTATCAAGATCACAAAGCATTGAGACAGACATGAGGTTGTATCCTAAGGACTCGACAAGCATGACTTTGTTCATGTGTCGATCCTTTGAGATCGCAACCTTACCTAGACCCAATACCTGACTTTTGCCTTTGTCTGCGAAGATGATATGCTTCAGATGTGATGGTGATAAAGGAGCATCCATCAATAGATTCTTGTCACCAGTCATGTGATTCGTACATCCACTATCAAGAACCCACTCGTTTGCTTTGGGTTGATCATCCTGCAGATGAATTAGTGCAACTTACAAACTCATATACTTCATCAGTGAAGAATATGACATCAATATCATCAGATCAATTTCATCAAGCAACAACACAGATAAATGAGTATGAGGACGTGTGAAATGAACAATCATTTCTTCATGATTAGCCTGTGTCCTTTCAGGCACATTCAGGTCTCCAGCAAATTCTTCAGACGTTTTGAGCACGTATGGAGACCTGACCCTGCATAAGAGATTAGTTCTTTTTCTTCACCACCCACATCTGAAGGGGTGGCAAAGAATTCATCACTCTGCATGCACCATATGAGAAAGGTGGCATAGAAACCAGTCCGCTTTGTTTCACATAAGAGGGGTTAGGGTTAGCATATGAATAAGCAGAAAAATTCTTCGAGGACTTATGAACATAATGATTTGAAGAATAATACTCATATTCATAGCCCTTAGATCTACCCTGCGAAACAGAAGGGTTAGCACGATGATGATCATATGAGGATTTTGATCCTTTTGAGGAATTGGATCCATATGAAGAATTAGGTCCATATGAAGAATTTGATCTGGGGTTCCTATTCTTCACAGGTGGTGTCATGAGGACATTCACCTGAAGACTTTCAAGATAACTTTTGGGAACCCAGATTTTCTTCGTAGGGGAACCGTTCCTGTAGTTAGTGCCAACATATCTAGCAAATACTTCACCATTCTGATTTTTGAACAGTTTATAGTTGGAGTCAAATGACTCATCAAAAGAATGAGGAGATTCACATGTAAAGCCAGATAAATTGGATGGATCAACTGGAGGTCCCTTTGCAGCAACCCATGAGGTTTTGGGGTACTGCTCAGGCTTCCAATATGTTCTATCAGCATTGAGTTTCCTCTCAAAGGAAATACCCTCTTTCCTAGGGTTCCTGTTGAGGATCTGCTTTTGAAGCACATCACAAAGAATCTGATGCCCTTTGAGGCTTTTGTACATGTCTGTCGTGTACAATTCCTTCAGCCCTGCATCATCAGTGGTACTAGCAATGTCCTCAGATGAGGAATTAGTGATAGCAGAGACATGTTAATCATTTGTAACATTTGAAGCATTTGAACATTCAGGTGAAGAGTTAGCAGATTCACGTTCAATGCACTTCAGACATGGAGGAATAAATTCTTCCTGAGTAGCGCTGATTTGTTGAGCAAATAATGAATCACGCTCCTTCTGAAGATCTTCATAACTCACTCTTAGCTTCTCAAGATCTTGCTTTCTTTGAAGAAATTCAAAAGAAAGCTTCTCGTGATCAGATAAGAGAGTGTTATGATGACCTTGAAGGTCGTCAAACTTGGAGTGAAGTCTCTGAAGACTTTCAGCCAAAGCTTTTGACTGATCCATTTCTTCACCCAACATATCATCGCTCTTACTTAGCATGTATTGAACTTTTTCCAAAGCTCTTTGTTGTTCAGTGGCAAGGGAAGCAAGTTTGACATAGCTAGGTCCAAATTCATCGCCAGATTCATCATCACTGGACTCGGATAGATAGCATTTGGTTACCTTCGCACTGTTTGCCATGAGGCAGGGTGTAGAGGTTGATGATTCCGGTTCGAATGTCATCGCATTAAGAGAGTCCTTGTAATCCTCAAACCAAGGATCATGACCGGTTCCATGACCTTCATAGACCTCAGAGAGACGGACCCAGATTAGCTTCGCGTGATTGAGATGCATGACGTTCCTGAACTGATTTCGGGACAGACTGGAGCAGATGACATCCTTCGTTGTGAGGTTAAGTAGAGTGTACTTGTGAATGTCATCAGCCTCCGCCATCTTGCATAGATTGGTAAGACCGACCTCAGTGACGATCCACAGTTTCCTGTCCATAGCCATGAGTCGCTTTTTCATCATGGCCTTCCACCGAGGATACTCACGACCGTCAAAGATGGGGCAGGAAACGTTCCTCAATCCTGTAGTCGACATAACTAAAACTCCAGGTGGCTAAACCAAAATCACACAGAACAAGGGAGTACCTTGCTCTGATACCAATTGAAAGTGCATTATATCGACTAGAGGGGGTGAATAGGCGATTTTTATGAATTCTTCACTAAGGAATTTGCTGGTGAGGAAATTCCTAAATGAAGAACTACTTGCAGCGTAATAAGTACTCAAAAGTAAACATAGCAGAACACAAGCATAGTCATCATGATGAAATGAAGACAAGCACAGAGGACAGAAAGCGTAATCACAGGATAACACAAGATGAAGATAGACAGACTGAACAAATTGAAATGAGGAAATTGAGAAAGTCTTCAAACAGATATGAACAAGCACACAACAACAGAGATGAGGAAATGAAAGAGTTGAGGAAATAGAACCAGTAAGCTCGGTGAAGACAATGATTTGGTAGGCCAGTTCCAACTGTCGTGTCAGTTGTACATCTGGTTGGAGCGGCTAAGTATTTAAACTCGAGGACACCCAGTCCCGGACACAGAGTCCTCACTGTATTCTCCTTGAGCTAAAGTCACACAGACCTCGCCCAATCACTCGTGGTTATTCTTCAGGTGACTTCCGAACCTTCACAAACTCGGTCACTCGGCGATCCACAATTCCTCTTGGATGCTCTAGACCTTGACGCCTAACCATCTGGAAGAAGCATAGTCTTCAAAGGAAACAAGCGTCAGATCCACGCAGGATCAATCTCTTCAGTGATGCTCAATCACTTTGGAGTTTGAAGGTTTGGGGTTTGGGTTTTCCTCACTTGATGATTTTCACTCAAAGTCCTCGGAGGATGGGTTGCTCTCAAATGAAAAGTGTCAGTTTCTCTCGGAGCAGCCAACCAACTAGTGGTTGTAGGGGGCGGCTATTTATAGCCTAGGGAGCAGCCCAACATGATAAGAAATAAATGCCCTTGTCTGATATGACCGTTAGGTGGGTAGATATTTTGGGACAGCTGGCGTGTAGCACAGCAACGGTCGGAATATTTGACTCTCAAATACCTCAAGGCTATCATGTTCCTCACTTTGTAGGCAATCCACACTGGCAAATTCCTAACTCATCAGTCAGAACAAATTCCTCAGAGGCCAGAAGAATTTCATCTCTGTCACTGAAGAATATGACTGAACTGTGCGAGATTTCCAATGGCTTCACTCGAAAGGATTGGTAGGTGTAGGATTTTGAGTTGAGCATCACATGGAAATTTTTCCTTAGTATTTCCTCAACCCCCTTTAACAATACGGTGTTTCCTATGACTCAAGAAAGAGAAAATGAAATAGTAAAAACAAGAGTCTTCAAGCTTCATGTTCCTCGAATGATTACCAAGTCTTCAAGGTCACACCAATTTCTTCACTTTCAAAGTCTTCAGAAAGTCTTCAGAAATCCAAAGTCTTCAGACGAAGAACTTCATTTTTAGGGTTCAACTTTCTCTGTAAATATCAAAATCCTCATAGACTTATAGACCTGTGTAAACTCACAAACGCATCAGTCTCTTAACCTATAAGTCTTCAATACACCAAAATCACTAAGGGGCACTAGATGCACTTACAATCGATGAAGGCATTCGTCCATTGGATGGTCAGTTCCGCAAAGCTGCATCTTACTCCACCAATGATGACTCTGCCACTCATGATTCTGCTGCCACTGCTCCCAAGTCAAGTCCTCAAGCTACTGCTCCTCGAGTAATGACTGGCCGTGAGCTGCTTCTAAGTCTTCACCAGAAGGTGGATCGAAACCACAAATGGGTTAAGCGTTAGTTTGGCTCTATTCTTCACAACATGACCACTACACATAATGCAGTGAAGAAAAACCATTACTACCTCCATGAAGTTTTCGATCGCACCTGGGCTATTCTGTCACATCTGTATGGTGAAGAAGATCTGAAGCAAATGGGCTTCAAAGAAGACTTTGACTGGTCTGCTCCTCCGCTGAAGAAGCTCAAGAAGGTCATGGTTCCTCCCTTGGTCGCCAGTTCATATTCTTCATCCCGAGAAACGGATGAGTACGAAGACTTGGACGACACTGCAGCAGGCCCTACATTGACTCAAGACCCCAACAACGCTGGCACTCCTCCATCTTCATGATATTCTTCAGGGGCGTTACTCCTCATTTTCAACTCTTTTGGTCATTCAATGACAAAGGGGGAGAAATTTGAGTTAGTCTTCAAGCAGGTCTATCTTATATGGGCGTTTTTTTCTAAGTTACAACTCTTGTTCTTTTGATGACTTTGCTAGATCGAGTTGTAATCTTAAACTCTATGGTGGCCTGATACTTTTGTTGAGTTCTTCTCCATGCTTATTCCTCATTAATATCAATGCACGCATGTTGAATTACATCAGTCACCATATTTCATCATGCATTTCAAATTCTTCAAATTATATGACAAATGCATGTATGAATTACAAGATATAGGGGGAGATCTCCATGATTATACTTTTCAAGTGTGCATTGCTTCAAAAGCAAATTCCTCGCTATGCACATCTTCAGGGGGAGTTCTTCTATATCTTGCAATCAAATTCCTCAATATCAGTATTTACACTTCATATGTTTATCCCCATTGAAAACTTAACCTCTATTGTCATCAATCACAAAAAAGGGGGAGATTGTAAGTGCATCTAGTGCCCCTTAGTGATTTTGGTGTATTGAAGACTTATAGGTTAAGGGAATGATGCGTTTGTGAGTGTACACAGGTCTATAAGTCTATGAGGAGTTTGATATTTACAGAGAAAGTCGACCCCTAAAAATAAAGTTCTTCAACTGAAGACTTTGGATTTCTGAAGACTTTGAAAGTGAAGAATTTGGTGTGACCTTGAAGACTTGCTAATCATTCGAGGAACATGAAGCGTGAAGACTTTTGTTTTTACTGTTTCATTTTCTCTTTCTTGAGTCATGGGAAACACCGTACTGTTAAAGGGGGTCGAGGAAATACTAAGGAAAAATTTCCATGTGATGCTCAACTCAAAATCCTATACCTACCAATCCCTTCGAGTGAAGCCATTGGAAATCTCACACAGTTAGGTCATATTCTTCAGTGACAGAGACAAAGTTCTTCTGGTCTCTGAGGAATTTCTTCTGACTGATGAGTTAGGAATTCGCTAGTGCAAATTGCCTACACAGTGAGGAACATGATAGCCCTGAGGAATTTGATAGTCAAAATTCTGACCGTTGTTGTGCTACATGCCAGCTGTCCCAAAATATCCTACCACCTAACGGTCATATGAGACAAGAACATTTATGTCTTATCATGTTGGGCTGCTCCCTAGGCTATAAATAGCCGCCCCCCACAACCACTAGTTGGTTGGCTGCTCCGAGAGAAACTGACACTTGTCATTTGAGAGCAACCCATCCTCCGAGGACTTTGAGCAAAAATCATCAAGTGAGGAAAACCCAAACCCAAACCTACAAAACCCCAAAGTGATTGAGCATCACTGAAGAGATTGATCCTGTGTGGATCTGATGCTTGTTTCCTTTGAAGACTGTGCTTCTTCCAGACGGTTAGGCACCAAGGTCTAGAGCATCCAAGAGGAATTGTGGATCGCCGAGTGACCGAGTTTGTGAAGGTCCGGAAGTCACCTGAAGACTTACCACGAGTGATTGGGCGAGGTCTGTGTGACTTTAGCTCAAGGATAATACGGTGAGGATTGTGTGTCCGGGACTAGGTGTCCTCGAGTTTAAATACTCAGCTGCTCCAACCAGATGTACAACTGAGATAGCAGATGGAAATGGTCTACCAAATCATTGTCTTCACCAAGCTTACTGGTTCTATTTCCTCAACTCTTTCATTTCCTCATCTTTGTTGTTGTGTCCTTCCTCATATCTGTTTGAAGACTTTGACTGAAGACTCTCTCAATTTCCTTAGTTCAATTTCTTCAGTCTATCCGTCTTCATCTTGTGTTATACTGTGTTTACGCTTTCTGTACTCTGTGCTTGTCTTCATTTCATCATGATGACTATGCGTGTGTTATGCTATGTTTACTTTTGAGTACTTATTCCGCTGCAAGTAGTTCTTCATTTAGGAATTTCCTCACCTGCAAATTCCTCAGTGAAGAATTCGTAAAAATCACCGATTCACCCCCCTCTAGTCGATATAACACACTTTCACTTCCGGATCTAAAATAGGAGGTATACCCAACTGTTTTGGGTGACCTATGAAGATGCACTTATCCATTTTGGGTTCGAGCTTATTAGGATGAAACTTTTCCACATAAGCGTCGCAGCCCCAAACTTTCAAGAAATGACAGCTTAGGTTTCTCTAAACCATAGTTCACAGGGTTTCATCTCAACGGAATTATGTGTTGCCCTATTAAAGTGAATGCGGTTGTCTCTAATGCCTAATCCATAAACGATAGTGGTAATTCGATACGAGACATCATGGTATGCTCCATATCCAATAGGGTGCATCTATGATGTTCGGACACACCATCACACTATGGTGTTCCAAGCAGTATTAGTTATGAAACAATTTCCACAAGGTCTTAATTGTGTACCAAACTCGTAACTCAGATATTCATCTCTATGATCATATCATAGACATTTTATCCTCTTGCCACGATGATCTTCAACTTCACTCTGAAATTGCTTGAACCTTTCAATAATTCAGACTCGTGTTTCATCAAGTAAATATACTTAGAATCTACTCAAATCATCTGTGAAGTAAGAGCATAACGATATTCACTGCGTGCCTCAGCACTCATTGGATTGCACACATCAAATGTATTACTTCCAACAAGTTGCTCTCTTGTTTCATCTCACTGAAAAACGATGCCTTTCAGTCATACTACCCATGTGGTATGATTTGCATGTCTCAAGTGATTCAAAATCAAGTGAGTCCAAACAATCCATCTGTATGGAGTTTCTTCATGCATATATACCAATAGACATGGTTCACGTGTCTCAATCTTTTCAAAAACGAGTGAGTACAAAGATCCATGAACATGGAGCTTCTTCATGCGTTTTATACCAATATGACTCAAATGGCAGTGCCACAAGTATGTGGTACTATCATTACTGTCTTTATATCTTTTGGCATGAACATGTGTATCACTACGATCGAGATTCAATAAACCATTCATTTTAGGTGCAAGACCATTGAAGGTATTATTCAAATAAATAGAGTAACCATTATTCTCCTTAAATGAATAACCATATTGCGATAAACATAATCTAATCATGTCTATTCTCAATGCAAACACCAAATAACAATTATTTAGGTTTAACACCAATCTCGATGGTAGAGGGAGCATGCGATGCTTGATCACATCAACCTTGGAAACACTTCCAACACATATCGTCATCTCACCTTTAGCTAGTCTCCGTTTGTTCCGTAGCCTTTTATTTCGAGTTACCAACACTTAGCAACCGAACCGGTATCTATTACCCTGGTGCTAGTAGGAGTACTAGTAAAGTACACATTAATATAATGTATATCCAATATACTTTTGTCGACATTGCCAGCCTTCTCATCTACCAAGTATCTAGGGCAGTTTTGCTTCAATGACCGTTCCCCTCATTACAGAAGCACTTTGTCTCGGGTTTGGGTTCAACCTTGGGTTTCTTCCCTAGAGCAGCAACTGATTTGCCATTTCATGAAGTATCCCTTCTTGCCCTTGCCCTTCTTGAAACTAGTGGTTTTACTAACCATCAACAATTGATGCTCCTACTTGACTTCTAACTTCGCGGTGTCAAACATCGCGAACAGCTCAAGGATCATCATATTTATCCCTGATATGTTATAGTTCATCATGAAGCTCTAGTAGCTTGGTGGCAGTGACTTTGGAGAACTATCACTATGCCATATGGAAGATTAACTCCCACTCAATTCAAGTGATTATAGTACTCACACAATCTAAGCACATGCTCAACGATTGAGCTTTTCTCCCTTAGTTTGTAGTCTAAGATACTCGTCAGAGGTCTCATACCTCTTGACATGGGCACTAGCCTGAAATTCCAATTTCAGCCCTTGGAACATCTCATATGTTCCGCGACGTTTCAAAAATCGTCTTCGGCGCCTCAATTCTAAACCGTTTAACATTACTGAACTATCACGTAGTCATCAAAACGTGTATGTCAGATGTTCGCAACATCCACAGACGACGTTCGAGGTTCAGCACACCGAGCGGTGCATTAAGGACATAAGCCTTCCGCGCAGCAATGAGGACAATCCTCAGTTTACGGACCCAGTCCACATAATTGCCACTATCAACTTTCAACTAAAATTTCTCTAGGAACATATCTTAAAATGTAGAACTAAAGCGTAAGCTACGACATAATTTGCAAAGACCTTTTGTGTCACACCTTGATTTTCATGCCACTACACTTAAGCTAACAATCATGATAAAATGTGGTTTGACAAAAACTTTTGAGTGTTTTGGACCATGCCTTGATTGGTTTTTGTCTGTTGTTTGCAAGTGATCTAAAAATAAAATAAATCCTCCAACTCTTATACTCCTTCTCCTTGGTCCAAAAACCTTTCCCAATGATCATGCCATGTGTATAGGACATAAAAATATTTTCTTGCAAAAATAATTTGGCCAAATAGTATTTTCAAAAATTAGTTTTTCAAAAACCCCTGAATTGAGGTTTGCACTATAAGTACTTAATTAAGGGTAGTAAAAATCTTTCCAAAAATATATTTGACTCCTATTAGATATAGGATACCCAGAAACCACAAAAATATAATTTTAAAAGTTATTTTTCTATTTTATTTAAAAGCTTTTTATTAAGGCCATAAATGGTCTTTAATAGGGAATTTTTTTCATTGTTTTAAAAATATTTGACAAAAGTCAGGGAAACTCAGTGGGCATATATTTCCCATATATAAGAGTTTCAACACATGGTCATGTTCAAAATATTGGACAAAACCTCCCAAAACAATTTCTGCCAATTTCAAGGATTTGAAAATTTTCTACAGGAAGTATTTTTATAAAAATCCAAGAAAATTCCATCATGTCACAAATGCCCTATTTGGTGATCTTGCCAAGTCTCATGTCTTCGAGAACAAGATAACATCATCAAATCCCCTCAAAACCATTTATGTCCATTTTGAAGTTTGAGCAACTTTACATTGCCAAACATTCCCAAATGTTCTCAAACCTTGTGAACTTGCTCAAATGTTCTAATTATACATCTAGACCAAGTGGCACAAGTTGGAGAACAAGTTAACTTGATCAAAGGGCCCCAAAACTCTTCCTGTCCAAAACCAAATTTGAACAACTCTACATTGGCAACTTTCTCCTTTTGATCTCAACTTTTGTGGACATGTTCATAACCTCAAATGATGACCCTACCCCAAGTGGTGCATCAAGGAGAACATATTTGCATGACTAAATCTTGGAAAGTCCATTTCTGCTGATTTCTAGGGTTTACAAAAGTTGCATTGGCAACTTTTCCCAAATGAACTCAATCTTGGTGGAACCTCTTATTTTATCATACCATTTGACCCTGTCAAGCCTCATGACAAATGGAGATCAACTAATTGCCCAAACCTATATCAAACACCTTCTGCCATTTTACTAAAACCCATGTTTTGACCACTTCCACTCTTCTCCATGGCCTCAACTTTTTAGCACAGCTCCTCCAAGTCCTCCTCTACCCCCAGTAACAATGGCTGCATCTCAGCTCAATGATTGAGGGGCGAAACCTCCTAATTTACCCCTCTGGACAGCCATAGCACCCTTCTCTCTCACCCCTCCTCTCTCACCAGAGACCCTACAAAGCATCCGAGGCTCCCTCTCCTTTCTTTACTCTCTCCCACACCTGTTAGACACCAATGGACGTGCCCACTGTGCATATAAAATGGCATGCCGGCCATTTGCACGCTCTGGAGCATGCTACAGTGCGCTCCCGCACTGTAGCCACCCCCTGCCAAGCACCTCCGGCCACCTCGGCTCTCCCCCTCACACCAGCCGATGCTCCTCGACGTTCGCAGCACACCACGCCTCTGTCCCCCTCCTCCTGCTCCCTCCTACTGCCCTTGCTCGCACGCGCGCCGGCCGCCCGAGGGCTCCAATGAGCAGCCTCACACGCGCGAAGCTCTGGCCCTTCCCCGCTCCTTCTCTCCCTTCACCTAGTCGTAGACCTCCTCCACTAACGCCCCGGACATGCCCACATGAGCCCCCGTGACCTGCAGCAACGACAACAGCCTCGCCGGCGCACTGGACCACGGTGAGCCACGGGCCGACTATATAAAGCCGCCCCAGGCCCCCTATGGATCTCCTTCGATCTCTCTCCCTCCCAGAGATCCCCTAGAACAAGCCACTCCCCTCCTTGTGCCCTCCATAGCCCCCCACAGCCGGAGAGCCGCTGTTGGCACTGAGCTAAATTCACAACGCCCGAGCCCCGTCCCCTCCACCTATGCGTCTCAATGCATCTCCACCGACCCCCCGAATCTCCCCTGCACTCCGGTTACTCCTCCCGGTGGCCGTAGTGCCGTGCCCCCCATCACCGCCGGACTCGTCCGCCGTGGCCAACACCCTGCTCAACCCGGTGCCCCTGGGCGATCGTGCCACCCATGGTTGGACGCGTCCGGGTCCCCTGAGCACGCCGGTGGGCGGAGCATCGCCGGAGACGCCCTGTAGCGCCGGCGGCCAGCGTCAAACGCCTCCTCTGTCTCCCTTTGCGCCCGCGCGGGAGGTTGAGGACAAACCTGTAGGCGGGCCCCGCTCATCAGTGGCCCAGCCATCGGGCCACGCTGGCAAGTGGAGGCGCGTTCGGCTTCTCCCTCGTCCCCGCAGCGAAGGCGTACTCCAGCTGGGCGCCTTCGACATCGCCTCGTCGTCCGCGTGGCCGAGCCGCTAGGCCGGCCCAGTGCGCTGCGGTGCTATGCCGCGCTCGGTGTGCGGTATAGGTATAACCCCCACTTCCTTTGTCTTTTTCTTTTTCCAGAAACTTGTAAAATCTCCCAAATATTCATATTACCTCCAAATTGGATGATTCAAATTTCTAGTAGTTTATAAAATCATGCCCTACCACATGGTGCTATTGTCACATTTTTGCAGAAGCATTTCCTTCACAAATATTTATCAAATCCTATTTTTCCTATTTCTCTGGTGAACTTTACAAAATCACAGAGAGCTCAAAATTGATCCAAATGCCATGATTCAAATTCCTAGATGCTTCTAAGTTCATAACTTAGTTTATGAACATTTTTCTTAATACTTTCTGTACCCCACAAAATAATTAGCCATTTTTTCATATTTGTCAACCTTGCCAATTCATAGGAAAATCATTTGAACTCCAAATCCAGTAAAACCAACTCCGAGAGGCTTCTAAAATCATGATTTGTTAAATGGGTGCCTTTGCTCATTTTTCAAAATCATGTTTCTATGCACTTCTTGCAAATCCATAAACCCCTTTATTCCATCATATCGAAATGTTTAGAAATATCCATTGATCCAATTCCAATGAAACCACTCTAGTTATTCTTCATATAACCAGAGATGTCCCATAAAAGTCAAATCCATATTTTTGGAGCACTTTTATTTTGCCTTGTTGTGTTGCTTATTGTGATTGTTTCTGGCGTTAGTTGATGGAGAAGACGGAGTATTTGGAGAAGGACCAGACGATTTCAAGACTCTGATGAACCAGGCAAGCAGCCCTTTGACCATGTCTATGAATCCCTTTTTATGCATGTCATATAGCACCATATTGTTGTTGCAACGGAATCATGATGAGGTGGTAACCACTTTGATGGTTTGCCACCGTACTTCCTCGTTGATACTTGCATTATGCATGACCCTACCTTCTTATGAGGGTTATGCCGGTGGGAGTAGGTAGGATGCTAAAGTAGATGCTATGCAAAAAGGGACGGGTATATGCATGGTGAAGGAGACAAAGTATTTTCAAAAGACTTTTCGAAAATCCCGTCGGGTGCCACTTATGCCCGAGGGAGATGATGAGATGGGTAACCACTTGATGACGAAGTGGTGTATCAAGGCAAGTGTGTGTGTTGTTTTCGAAAACGGATTAGATTTAAGATTTGTCGACTGTCCCAACCGTACATGCGCAACCACTCTACCCTTGTATGGGAAAGGGCATTATTGATTACCTAGGCCGATACTAGCTTGGAGCCCGCATTACTAGTGACGGCGGAGAGTTGGTGCTCTCTCTCGGGACTGGGTCGTGCCAGGTAGGGCAGCCATGACTGTTTTCACAGGGCACTGGATACACCATTGTGTCCCCTCTCGGATGTTATGATCTTGAGTGAATCTCGTATGATGTACATCATGAGGATATGGAACAACGAGTGGACTCCTTGTTAGTGTCATCTAGAGAAAGATAGTGATCGGGTGCTTACCCCGGGTACTGGAGGTATCGCGGGTCGTGGATGACACGGAAGTTCCCCGGATCTTGTGGGTAAAGTGTGCAACCTCTGCAGAGTGTAAAACTATTCGAATAGCCGTGTCCAGGGTCAAGGATAGTTGGGAGATGCTGCTTAAACTACGTCCAGAGCTTCACAAACCAGTGTGTGTGTTTGGATAATTGGCGAGAACTACTTGGGTCAAGTCAAGGGACTTGACATGATTGAGTTGGGTTGATGCCCTCTCTATTTATGTTGATATCTGTAACCTGTCCTCATGGTTACTTGAATTCTCCTGATGCATGTCTTACAAGTTGTTGAACATGTCATTGCACTCAAAACTAGCTTTCCGCAAAAATTTACCTATATCATGTATTATTACATCTTGGACCAAAACATGGGTTGCTTGCGAGTACATTCAAAGTACTCATTGGCTTGCCACTAGTTATTTAATTGGCCAAGCATGGAAGAACCGGAGTTCGAAGAAGTGTTCTTTGGAGACGAACATGCGAACTAGGACATTTCCTAGTCAGAATGCATGTAGGGTTAAGGCAGATGGCATGGGTTCTACTTATCGACGAAGATTTCCGATGCTTAAGTTTATTTCGTATTCAGCCCTTGTGGCTTTATCTATGTAAGACTTGATCATAATGGTTATAATTTGTGTAAGACGGTATGTATGGATGTAAGACTCTTGTTATTCAGCTTCTGTGTGTTCAGTGAGCATTGATCTCTGGGATCACTATACACGTGCATTCGGTGATCACGACTTATGAGTCGGGGTCCCCACAGAGCTGGTATCAGAGCCATCCTGACTGTAGGAAGCGTTAGTTAGCATGGTTGTTAGTTAGGGTAAAACTATTTCCAAAACTATTACCAGTTTTCAAACTATCTATGCTTCTCTTCCCTTCTCAGTTTTTCAAAAACTAAGGTATACTTTCCTTATTGATATCTTCCCCTTCAAAACTTTTGGTCGCTAGAACCCTTATGCCCCTGACCACTAGATTCCTTGTAATCCTCGTGGATAATCTAGAAGGAGGACACCTTGCCAGACACTCACCCACCTCTTCTGAACACAAGATTGGCGACACCACAACAAGACGATGCCAACAGAAGATATGCCCTCGAGGAATGAGGACATGAAGACCCAGAGGATGGTGAAACCTTTGAAATTGCCCCAGGATTATGCAACCTTGGCCTATGATGACCAGCGCATAGGATATACAAGATCATGATATACATCGCTAATAGAGTAACCCTGTCACTACCGTTGTTCTATCGGCAACCACCGGTGGATGAGAACCTCCCCATTTGGTCCGCCTCACTATAGTGAGCAGGAAAACGGTTCTCTTCATCCCCCGCTCTCGGTGACGATATTATCAACAATGTGCCCAACAGATTGGACCTCTGCCATGCCTTGTTAATGTCATTGCATAAAGGATTGCCACCTGGAACCACTGATGCCTTAGAATGCAAAAAGGATCGTCATGAGTAAGAAGACAAGAGGAGACCAAGTCAACGCCAGCTACGAGGAGCCACCTTCATCCCATCACTTCAACAGGCGAGAAGTTGTTAAAGAATCTTCAGGATCAACCCGGATCGTTTCATCAAACAACTACAAGAGAGGTAGCGACACCTAAGGAAAACCCAGAAGACTGCACGGGGCACGGAGCAAAGCATGACTACTGAATCCGAGAACCCCTAGGGTAGGATGAGTCGTGTACCCCCTATGCACAGTCGAGTCCGTATGATGGTTCAAATAGAACCATGATTGTGTGTTGCTTGCATTTATTTGTTTGTGTTTTGATATCAGTTGCCCTTTTTGCCCTAGGTAACAAGTACGCGACTATATCACCTGCCTTATTTTGTTGTTTGTGTTTGGCCCTTTTTGCACCTGTTTGTTTGCACTTGCACTATAGAACCCCCTTTAGGCATTCCCCTCCTCTATGCTACTTTTCCCTCTCATCTCTCTCCTCAACTAAAGACAAGCAAGACAATATGCACCATGGATTCCACCACGGCGACCCACAAGCACTGAAGACTTTTGCTACAACCTCCTCCACCAAGTGCAACCCCGTATGTTTACACATCAAGACTAGAACCCCATCCCTAGACCCTTCGAGACTTCACAAGATACCCCAGCTCGAATCCTTAACCATGTGCTTAACCTACAAATTGCAAGAGAACCAGTTAAGCCTCCGTAAACCTTGCACATCACTGGGTTCATTATGGAACTAGTGCACATAGTGAACAAACACATTATCATCCTAAGATAGCACCAAAACTGACGATGCCATAGGGAAGACCAATTTGAGGATATAGGAATAGAGGACGAATGACTTGGTGATTTTATATCAATGACTCTGAGGAATCGTCTGAGACTATTTGATGGATTATGAGGCTTTCATATTGGTAGATGAACTTGGTGGGATCATGGTTATAGATTAGCATAGCTTTCATTACCCCTGAGTAAATTGGATTTAGTAGGATAACTGTGTTCGCAAGCTAGAATTCTTGGAAGTATTTGGATTCAACTTAGCCATGGGATATTGATAGGAGATAGTTGATATTACGATAATGACTTGGGGGAACATGTAGGAATCCTCGTTGGGCAAGAGATTTGGATTTAAGTAGGTAATTCTAGTTGAATATAGATGCCGAGTATGTTTACATGGTTCATAGTAAATTGGATTTAGACTGATGATCTCGATCATGATACCATGTTTCTCGATGGACGATAAACTAGGAGATTGGACTAATTGTCGGAGTTTATTTAGGCATCTTTATGAGCTTGACCTTGGAGTATTAGTAGATCACAATAACGGGAATTGGTGGACTGACTATAGTAAGGCAGCCCTTTCAAGTATTGGGGATTATAAGGACTTTAGGAGATCATGTGGAACACCAACATAGGCGTTGGATTCGTAGAATTAATGGATTATGTAGTGATTAATGGAAGTTAACGGGTTGTTGGAGTTGATTCATAAAAAAGGAAACAAGATTTTGGAGTGGCATACGACGTGTTTCCTTATGACAGAGATGCACTAGCATGGACCTTGGAAGAATAGGATGAGCACTTAGATTGTCGTGTTTTATTCCAGCTTGGAAGCTTGTATGCTCTACCCATGGATTTTTAGGGGTAGCCATACATATGAGCTTGGGGATCATAGACATATATGATTTTGTTAGATCTCCTCTTGGGAGTCACGAGAATATAGATAACATGAGTGATGATTGGATTTGACCTATATGTAATGATGCTTTCGGTGGTATAAGGTTATTTGTTTGAAGGACTAGGTAGAACTATTGGTATCTCAGAAACCGTGCTTAAAGATAAGATGATAAATGTTCACTCGCACACTAGAACCCTCGAAACCCTTAAGACCTACCAAGCCACAACATGGTCGGATCATGACCATGGGCTTTGGCTCTAGGTCAAGTAGACCCTGGCCAACACTCAACCGTGACCACCACCAATCCCCCATCCTAGTTTATGTACCCCGTGAACAAAGTCTTCATGGAGTGCTTAGACAAGATAGTTGTCATCATCATTTGCTGACCTACTTGTCTACCCGAAGATGGAAGAAGAGTCGTTCAGCTGGTAAAGGAACATTTGAAGACCGCCATGTCAAGGAGGAAGAACTATATCAACCACCGTCATCAAGAAGTATACTTCCGCATCAAAGACCATGTGTTACTGCGAGCTGCTCCTCTCAAAGGAACCCACCATTTTCATGTCAAAGTGAAGCTCACACCAAGATTATCGACCCCCTTCGAGATCACTCCAAGATTTAACAACCCCCTCTGAGATCACTACGAGATGAAGAGAAGACAGTTACCAGCTGGAGTTGCCACCTGAGTTACCTGATGTGCACAACGCTCTCCATGCATCACAACCCCGGAAGTGTTTCCAACTTCCTAACTTGCCCGATCCCTATGAGGGCATTGACCACCAAGCCATCGACCCCTAGCCCAATCTAACCTACCGCGAGCTACCCATTAGCAACCTGGATCAAGCAGAACGTCATACATGAAGCCACGCCATCGAGTACTTCAAGGTTTAGTGGGGCACCAAACGGAAGCAGAAGTAGTATGAGGATGTGAAGACTACCCCGGATCCAAGTTCTCGTATTCCTTTCCATGCCTAGTTTAGGAATCTCGGGGACGAGATTCTTGTAAGGGGGGTAGGTCTGTCACACCTTGATTTTCATGCCACTACACTTAAGCTAACAATCATGATAAAATGTGGTTTGACAAAAACTTTTGAGTGTTTTGGACCTTGCCTTGATTGGTTTTTGTCTGTTGTTTGCAAGTGCTCTAAAAATAAAATAAATCCTCCAACTCTTATACTCCTTCTCCTTGATCCAAAAACCTTTCCCAATGATCATGCCATTTGTATAGGACATAAAAATAATTTCTTGCAAAAATAATTTGGCCAAATAGTATTTTCAAAAATTAGTTTTTAAAAAACCCCTGAATTGAGGTTTGCACTATAAGTACTTAATTAAGGGTAGTAAAAATCTTTCCAAAAATATATTTGACTCCTTTTAGATATAGGATACCCAGAAACCACAAAAATATAATTTTAAAAGTTATTTTCCTATTTTATTTAAAATCTTTTTCTTAAGGCCATAAATGGTCTTTAATAGGGAAAAATTATTTTATTGTTTTAAAAATATTTGACAAAAGTCAGGGAAACTTAGTGGGCATATATTTCCCATATACATGAGTTTCAACACATGGTCATGTTCAAAATATTGGACAAAACTTCCCAAAACCATTTCTGCCAATTTCAAGGATTTGAAATATTTTCATAAAAATCCAAGAAAATTCCATCATGTCACAAATGCCCTATTTGGTGATCTTGAAAAGTCTCATGTTTTAGAGAACAAGATAACATCATCAAATCCCCTCAAAACCATTTCTGTCCATTTTGAAGTTATAGCAACTTTACATTGCCAAACATTCCCAAATGTTCTCAAACCGTGTGAACATGCTCAAATGTTCTAATTATACATCTAGACCAAGTGGCACAAGTTGGAGAGCAAGTTAACTTGATCAAAGGGCCCCAAAACCCTTCCTGTCCAGAACCAAATTTGAACAACTCTACATTGGCAACTTTCTCCTTTTGATCTCAACTTTTGTGGACATGTTCATAACCTCAAATGATGACCCTACCCCAAGTGGTGCATCAAGGAAAACAGATTTGCATGACTAAATCTTGGAAAGTCCATTTCTGCTGATTTCTAGGGTTTACAAAAGTTGCATTGGCAACTTTTCCCAAATGAACTCAATCTTGGTGGCACCTCTTATTTTCTCATACCATTTGACCTTGTCAAGCCTCATGACAAATGGAGATCAACTAATTTCCCAAACCAATATCAAACACCTTCTGCCATGTTACTAAAACCCCTGTTTTGACCACTTCCACTCTTCTCCATGGCCTCAACTTTTTAGCACAGCTCCTCCAAGTCCTCCTCTACCCCCAGTAACAATGGCTGCATCTCAGCTCAATGATTGAGGGGTGAAACCTCCTAATTTACCCCTCTGGACAGCCATAGCACCCTTCTCTCTCACCCCTCCTCTCTCACCAGAGCCCCTCAAGAGCATCCAAGGCTCCCTCTCCTTTCTTTACTCTCTCCCACACTTGCTAGACACCAATGGACGTGCCCACTGTGCATATAAAATGGCATGCCGGCCATTTGCAAGCTCTGGAGCATGCTACAGTGCGCTCCCGCACTGTAGCCGCCTCCTGTCAAGCACCTCCGGCCACCTCGGCTCTCCCCCTCATGCCAGCCTATGCTCCTCGACGTCCGCAGCACGCCACGCCTCTGTCCCCCTCCTCCTGCTCCCTCCTGCTACCCTTGCTCGCACGCGCGCCGGCCGCCCGTGGGCTCCAATGAGCGGCCTCACACGCGCGAAGCTCTGGCCCTTCCCCGCTCCTTCTCTCCCTTTCCCTGTTCGTAGACCTCCTCCACTAACGCCCCGGACATGCCCACATGAGCCCCCGTGACCTGCAGCATCGGCAACAGCCTCGCCGGCGCACTGGACCACGGTGAGCCACGAGCCGACTATATAAAGCTGCCCCAGGCCCCCTATGGATCTCCTTCGCTCTCTCTCCCTCCCAGAGATCCCCTAGACCAAGCCACTCCCCTCCTTGTGCCCTCCATAGCCCCCCATGGCCGAAGAGCCGCTGTTCGCACTGGGCTAAATTCCCGACGCCCGAGCCCCGTCCCCTCCACCTATGCGTCTCAATACATCTCCACCGACCCCCCGAATCTCCCCTGCACTCCGGTTACTCCTCCCGGTGGCCGTAGTGCCGTGCCCCCCATCACCGCCGGCCTCGTCCGCCGCGGCCAACACCCTGCTCCACCCAGTGCCCCTGGGCGATCGTGCCACCCATGGTTGGACGCGTCCGGGTCCCCTGAGCATGTCGGTGGACGGAGCATCACCAGAGACGCCGTATAGCGCCGGTGGCCGGTGTCGAACGCCTCCTCTGTCTCCCTTTGCGCCCGCGCGGGAGGTTGAGGACGAACCTACAGGCGGGCCCCGCTCATCAGTGGCCCAGCCACCGGGCCACGCTGGCAAGTGGAGGTGCGTTCGGCTTCTCCCGCGTCCCCGCAGCGAAGGCGTACTCCGGCTGGGTGCCTTCGACGTCGCCCTGTCGTCCGCGTGGCCGAGCCGCTAGGCCGGCCTAGTGCGCTGCGACGCTATGCCGCGCTCGGTGCGCGGTATAGGTATAACCCCCACTTCCTTTGTCTTTTTCTTTTTCCAGAAACTTGTAAAATCTCCCAAATATTCATATTACCTCCAAATTGGATGATTCAAATCTCTAGTAGTTTATAAAATGATGCCCTACCACATGGTGCTATTGTCACATTTTTGCAGAAGCATTTCCTTCACAAATATTTATCAAATCCTATTTTTCCTATGTCTGTGATGAACTTTAGAAAATCACAGAGAGCTCAAAATTGATCCAAATGCCATGATTCAAATTCCTAGATGCTTCTAAGTTCATAACTTAGTTTATGAACATTTTTCTTAATACTTTCTGTACCCCACAAAATAATGAGCCATTTTTTCATATTTGTCAACCTTGCCAATTCATAGGAAAATCATTTGAACTCCAAATCCAGTAAAACCAACTCCGAGAGGCTTCTAAAATCATGATTTGTTAAATGGGTGCCTTTGCTCATTTTTCAAAATCATGTTTCTATGCACTTCTTGCAAATCCATAAACCCCTTGATTCCATCATATCGAAATGTTTAGAAATATCCATTGATCCAATTCCAATGAAACCACTCTGGTTATTCTTCATATAACCAGAGATGTCCCATAAAAGTCAAATCCATATTTTTAGAGCACTTTTATTTTGCCTTGTTGTGTTGCTTATTGTGATTGTTTCCGGCGTTAGTTGATGAAGAAGACGAAGTATTTGGAGAAGGACCAGAAGATTTCAAGACTCTGATGAACCAGGCAAGCAGCCCTTTGACCATGTCTATGAATCCCTTTTTATGCATGTCATATAGGACCATATTGTTGTTGCAACGGAATCATGATGAGGTGGTAACCACTTTTATGGTTTGACACCGTACTTCCTCATTGATACTTGCATTGTGCATGACCCTACCTTCTTATGAGGGTTATGCCGATGGGAGTAGGTAGGATGGTAAAGTAGATGCTACGCAAAAAATGGACGGGTATATGCATGGTGAAGGAGACAAAGTATTTTCAAAAGACTTTTTGAAAACCCCGTCGGGTGCCACTTATGCCCAAGGGAGATGATGAGATGGGTAACCACTTGATGACGAAGTGGTGTATCGAGGCAAGTGTGTGTGTTGTTTTCGAAAACGGATTAGATTTAAGATTTGTCGACTGTCCCAACCTTACATGCGCAACCACTCTACCCTTGTATGGGAAAGGGCATTATTGATTACCTAGGCCGATACTAGCTTGGAGCCTGCATTACTAGTGACGGGGGAGAGTTGGTGCTCTCTCTCGAGACAGGGTCGTGCCAGGTAGGGCGGCCATGACTGTTTTCACAGGGCACCGGATACACCGTTGTGTCCCCTCTCGGATGTTACGATCTCGAGTGAATCTCGTATGATGTACATCGTGAGGATATGGAACAACGAGTAGACTCCTTGTTAGTGTCATCTAGAGAAAGATATTGATCGGGTGCTTACCCCGGGTACTTGAGGTATCGTGGGTCGTGGATGACATGGAAGTTCCCCGGATCTTGTGGGTAAAGTGTGCAACCTCTCCAGAGTGTAAAACTATTCGAATAGTCGTGTCCACGGTCAAGGATAGTTGGGCGGTGCTGCTTAAACTACGTCCAGAGCTTCACAAACCAGTGTGTGTGTTTGGATAATTGGGGAGAACTACTTGGGTAAAGTCAAGGGACTTGACATGATTGAGTTGGGTTGATGCCCTCTCTATTTATGTTGATATCTGTAACCTGTCCTCATGGTTACTTGAATTCTCCTGATGCATGTCTTACAAGTTGTTGAACATGTCATTGCACTCAAAACTAGCTTTCCGCAAAAATTTACCTATATCATGTATTATTACATCTTGGACCAAAACATGGGTTGCTTGCTAGTACATTCAAAGTACTCATTGGCTTGCCACTGGTTATTTAATTGGCCAGGCATGGAAGAACCGGAGTTCGAAGAAGAGTTCTTTGGAGACGAACATGCGAACTAGGACGTTTCCTAGTCAGAATGCATGTAGGGTTAAGGCAGATGGCATGGGTTCTACTTATCGACGAAGATTTCCGATGCTTAAGTTTATTTCGTATTCAGCCCTTGTGGATTTATCTATGTAAGACTTGATCATAATGGTTATAATTTGTGTAATACGGTATGTATGGATGTAAGACTCTTGTTATTCAGCTTCTGTGTGTTCAGTGAGCATTGATCTCTGGGATCACTGTACACGTGCATTCGGTGATCACGACTTATGAGTCGGGGTCCCCACATTTTGACTATGTTCATGATAATTAAGTTCATCTGATTATTTAATGAACTCCCACTTAGATAGACATCCCTCTAGTCATCTAAGTGATACATGATCCGAGTCAACTAGGACGTGTCCGATCATCACGTGAGACGGACTAGTCATCATCGGTGAACATCTTCATGTTGATCGTATCTGCTATACGACTCATGTTCGACCTTTCGGTCTCTTGTGTTCCAAGGCCATGTCTCTACATGCTAGGCTCGTCAAGTCAACCTAAGTGTTTTGCGTGTGTAAATCTGGCTTACACCCGTTGTATGCGAACGTTAGAATCTATCACACGCGATCATCACGTGGTTCTTCGAAACAACGAACTTTCGCAACGGTGCACAGTTAGGGGGAACACTTTCTTGAAATTTTAATGAGGGATCATCTTATTTATGCTACCGTCGTTCTAAGCAAATAAGATGTAGACATGACAAACATCACATGCAAATCATAAAGTGACATGATATGGCCAATATCATCTTGCGCCTTTGATCTCCATCTTGAGGCACGGCATGATCACCTTCGTCACCGGCATGACACCATGATCTCCATCATCGTGTCTTCATGAAGTTTTCTCGCCAACTATTACTTCTACTACTATGGCTAATGGTTAGCAATAAAGTAAAGTAATTACATGGCGTTTTCAATGACACGCAGGTCATACAATACATTAAGACAACTCCTATGGCTCCTACCGGTTGTCATACTCATCGACATGCAAGTCGTGATTCCTATTACAAGAATATGATCAATCTCATACATCACATATATTTCATTCATCACATCCTTCTTGTCCATATCACATCACACGGCATATGCTGCAAAAACAAGTTAGACATCCTCTAATTGTTGTTGCAAGTTTTTACGTGGCTGCTATGGGTTTCTAGCAAGAACGTTTCTTACCCATGCAAAAGCCACAACGGTGATATGCCAATTTCTATTTACCCTTCATAAGGACCCTTTTCATCGAATCCGATCCGACTAAAGTGGGAGAGACTGGCACCCGCTAGCCACCTTTATGCAACAAGTGCATGTCAGTCGGTGGGACCTGTCTCACGTAAGTGTACATGTAAGGTCGGTCCGGGCCGCTTCATCCCACAATACCGCCGAAACAAGATAGTACTAGTAACGGTAAGCATATTGAACAAAACCAACACCCACAACTACTTGTGTTCTACTCGTGCATAGGATCTACTCAATAGACCAAGCTCATGATGCCACTGTTGGGGAACGTAGCAGAATTCAAAATTTTCTATGCATCACCAAGATCATTCTATGGAGATTCTAGCAACAAGAGAGAGAGGGAGTGCATCTTCATACCCATGAAGATTGCTAAGTAGAAGCATTACAAGAACGCGGATTATGGAGTCGTACCCGCAGCGATTCAAATCGCGGAAGATCCGATCTAGCGCCGAACGGACGGCGCCTCCGCGTTCAACACACGTACAGCCCGGGGACGTCTCCTCCTTCTTGATCCGGCAAGCGGAGAGGAGAAGTTGAGGGAGAACTTCGACATCACGATGGCATGGTGGTGGTGGAGCTCGTGGTATTCCTGCAGGGCTTCGCCAAACACTACAGAGGAGGAGGAAGAGTTGGAGGAGGGAGGGGCTGCGCCAAAAGCAAGGGTGCTGCAGCCCTCCCACCCCCCTTCTATTTATAGGGTGAAGGGGAGAGGGGGACGGCCCCTCTAGATCCCATCTAGAGGGGGGGCGGCGGCCAGGAGGGGGAGACTTGCCCCCCAAGCAAGGTGGAGGCGCCCCCCTCCCCTAGGGTTTCCAACCCTAGGCACCTTGGGCCCTTGGGGAGAGGCACACCAGACCACTAGGGGCTGGTTCCCTCCCATATTCAGCCCATTAAGTCCCCCGGGGCAGGTGGCCCCACCCAGTGGACCCCCAGACACCTTTTGGTGGTCCCGGTACAATACCGATAACCCCCAAAACCATTCCGGTGACTGAAACTGGACTTCCCATATATAAATCTTCACCTCCGTACCATTACGGAACTCCTCGTGACGTCCGAGATCTCATCAGGGACTCCGAACAACCTTCGGTAACCACATACTATTTCCCATAATAACTCTAGCGTCACCGAACCTTAAGTGTGTAGACCCTACGGGTTCGAGAATCATGCAGACATGACCGAGACGTTCTCCAGCCAATAACCAACAGCGGGATCTGGATACCCATGTTGGCTCCCACATGTTCCACGATGATCTCATCGGATGAACCACGATGTCGGGGATTCAAGCAATCCCGTATGCAATTCCCTTTGTCAATCAGTATGTTACTTGCCCGAGATTCGATCGTCGGTATCCCAATACCTCGTTCAATCTCGTTACCGTCAAGTCACTTTACTCGTTCCGTAATGCATGATCCCGTGACTAACTACTTAGTCACATTGATCTCATTATGATGATGCATCACCGAGTGGGCCCAGAGATACCTCTCCGTCATACGAAGTGACAAATCCCAGTCTCGATTCGTGCCAACCCAACAGACACTTTCGGAGATACCTGTAGTGCACCTTTATAGCCACCCAGTTATGTTGTGACGTTTGGTACACCCAAAGCATTCCTACGGTATCCGGGAGTTGCACAATCTCATGGTCTAAGGAAATTATACTTGACATTAGAAAAGCTCTTAGCAAACGAACTACACGATCTTGTGCTATGCTTAGGGTTGGGTCTTGTCCATGACATCATTCTCCTAATGATGTGATCCCGTTATCAATGACATCCAATGTCCATGGTCAGGAAACCATAACCATCTATTAATCAACGAGCTAGTCAACTAGAGGCTCACTAGGGACATGTTGTGGTCTATGTATTCACACATGTATTACGGTTTCCAGTTAATACAATTATAGCATGGACAATAGACAATTATCATGAACAAGGAAATACAATAATAACCATTTTATTATTGCCTCTAGGGCATATTTCCTACACTTTGATCATGTTGGTTTGATTCATGTTCACTACTTTGATAATTTGGAATGTGGGTGGACCAGTGCTTAGGTGCTGTTCTTACTTGAACAAACCTCATACTTATGATTAACCCCCTCGCAAGCATCCGCAACTACGAGAAAAGTATTAAGAATAAATTCTAACCATAGCATTAAACTTTTGGATCCAATCGGTCCCTTACGGAATAGCACATAAACTAGGGTTTAAGCTTATGTCACTCTTGTAACCCATCATCTAATAACTACTCCACAATGCATTCCCTTAGGCCCAAATATGGTGAAGTGTCATGTAGTCGACATTCACATGACACCGCTAAGGGAATCACAACATACATATCATCAAAATAGCGAACACATATCAAGTTCACATGATTATTGTTGGAAATATGCCCTAGAGGCAATGATAAAATGGTTATTATTATATTTCCTTGTTCATGATAATTGTCTGTTGTTCATGCTATAATTGTATTAATCGGAAACCGTAATACATGTGTGAATAGATAGACCGTAATAGGTCCCTAGTAAGCCTCTAGTTGACTAGCTCATTGATCAATAGATGGTTGTGGTTTCCGGATCATGGACATTGGATTTCGTTGATAACGGGATCACATCATTAGGAGAATGATGTGATGGACAAGACCCAATCCTAAGCATAGCAAAAGATCATGTAGTTCGTTTGCTAAGAGCTTTTCTAGTATCAAGTATCATTTCCTTAGACCATGAGATTGTGCAACTCCCGGATACCGTAGGAATGCTTTGGGTGTACCAAACGTCACAACGTAACTGGGTGGCTATAAAGGAGCACTATAGGTATCTCCGAAAGTGTCTGTTGGGTTGGCACGAATCGAGACTGGGATTTGTCACTCCGTATGACGGAGAGGTATCTCTGGGCCCACTCGGTAATGCATCATCATAATGAGATCAATGTGACTAAGGAGTTAGTCACGGGGTCATGCATTACAGAATGAGTAAAGAGACTTGTTGGTAACAAGATTGAACGAGGTACGGGGATACTGACGATCGAATCTCGGGCAAGTAACATACCGGTAGACAAAGGGAATTGTATACGAGATTGATTGAATCCCCGACATCGTGGTTCATCCGATGAGATCATCCTAGAACATGTGGGAGCCAACACAGGTATCCAGATCCCGCTATTGGTTATTGTCCGGAGAGGTGTCTCGGTCATGTCTGCATGGTTCCCGAACCCATAGGGTCTACACACTTAAGGTTCGGTGACGCTAGAGTTGTTATGGGAAATTGTATGTGGTTGCCGAAGATTATTTGGAGTCCCAGATGAGAGCCCGGACATCATGAGGAGTTCCAGAATGGTCCATAGGTAAAGATTTATATATGGGAAGTCCAGTTTTAGTCACAGGAATGGTTTCGGGGGTTATCAGTATTGTATCGGGACCATCGAAAGGTGTCCGGGGGTCCATCGGGTGGGGCCACCTTCCTCGGGGGACTTAATGGGCTGAACAAGGGTGGCAACCAGCCCCCTAGTGGGCTGGTGCGCCCCACCAAGGGCCCAAGGCGCCTAGGGTTGGAAACCCTAGGGGGTGGGGGCGCCTCCCACCAAACTTGGGGGGGCAAGTTCCCCCATTGGCTGCCGCCCCCTTTGTAGATGGGATCTGGGGGGGCGGCCCCTTCTCCCCTTCCCCTATAAATAGTGGGGGATGGAAGGGCTGCCGCACCCCTTCCCCTGGAGCAGCCTCTCCCTCCCCAACACCTCTTCCTCCTCCATAGAGCTTGGCGAAGCCATGCAGAAAAACCGCAAGCTCCACCACCACGCCGTCGTGACGCCGGAGCTCTTCCTCAACTTCTCCACTGCCCTTTGCTGGATCAAGAAGGATAATATATCCTTGGGTTGTACGTGTGTTGAACGCAGAGGCGTTGTCCGTTCGGGGCTAGATCGGATCTTCCGCGATTTGAATCGTCGCGAGTACGACTCCATCAATCGTGTTCTTGTAATGCTTCCGCTTAGCGATCTTCAAGGGTATGAAGATGCACTCCCTCTCTCTCTCTCATTGCTAGCATCTCCTAGATTGATCTTGATGACACATAGGAAAATTTTCAATTATTGCTACGTTCCCCAACAGTGGCATCATGAGCTAGGTCTATGCGTAGATTCTATGCACGAGTAGAACACAAAGTAGTTGTCGGCGATGATTTGTTCAATTTCCTTACCATTACTAGTCTTACCTTGATTCGGCGGCATTGTGGGATGAAGCGGCCCGGACCGACCTTATATGTATGCTTACGTGAGACATGTTCCACCGACTGACATGCACTTGATGCATAAGGTGGCTAGCGGGTGTCTGTCTCTCCCACTTTAGTCGGATTGGATTTGATAAAAAGGGTCCTTATGAAGGGTAAATAGCAATTGGCATATCACCGTTGTGGTTTTGCGTAGGTAAGAAACGTTCTTGCTAGAAACCCATAGCAGCCACATAAAACATGCAACAACAATTAGAGGACGTCTAACTTGTTTTTGCAGGGTATGCTATGTGATGTGATATGGTCAAAAGGATGTGATGAATGATATATGTGATGTATGAGATTGATCATGTTCTTGTAATAAGAATGACGACTTGCATGTCGATGAGTATGACAATTGGCAGGAGCCATAAGAGTTGTCTTAATTTATTGTATGACCTGCGTGTCTATGTAAATGCCATGTAATTACTTTACTTTATTGCTAACTGTTAGCCATAGTAGTAAAAGTAATAGTTGGCGAGACAACTTCATGAAGACACGATGATGGAGATCATGGTGTCATGCCGGTGAAGAAGGTGGTCATGCCGCGCCTTGAAGATGGAGATCAAAGGCGCAAGATGATATTGGCCATATCATGTCACTTTATAATTTGCATGTGATCTTTGTCATGTCTACATCTTATTTGCTTAGAACGACGGTAGCATAAATAAGATGACCCCTTACTAAAATTTCAAGAAAGTGTTCCCCCTAACTGTGCACCATTGCTAAGGTTCGTTCTTTCGAAGCACCACGTGATGATCGGGTGTGATAGATTCTAATGTTCGCATACAAAGGGTGTAAGCCAGATTTACACATGCAACTTAGGTTGACATGACGAGCCTAGCATGTACAGACATGGCCTCGGAACACGAGAGACCGAAAGGACGAACATGAGTCGTATAGCAGATACGATCAACATGGAGATGTTCACATATGATGACTAGTCCGTCTCACGTGATGATCGGACATGGCATAGTTGATTCGGATCATGTATCACTTAGATGACTAGAGGGATGTCTATCTGAGTGGGAGTTCATTAAATAATTTGATTAGATGAACTTAATTATCATGAACATAGTCTAAAATATCTTTACAATATGTCTTGTAGATCAAATGTCCCACGCTAATGTTGCCCTCAACTTCAACGCGTTCCTAGAGAAAACTAAGCTGAAAGACGATGGTAGCAACTATACAGACTAGGTCTGAAACTTGAGGATCATCCTCATAGCTGCCAAGAAAGCATATGTCCTTGAAGCACCGCTAGGTGGCGCACCCATTTTCCCATCAACTCAAGAAGTTATGAACGCCTAGAAGTCGTGTAGTGATGATTACTCCCTAGTTCAGTGCGGCATGCTTTACAGCTTAGAACCGGGGCTCCAAAAGAGTTTTGAGCAGCACGGAGCATATGAGATGTTCCAAGAGCTGAAAATGGTTTTCCAAGCTTATGCCCGGGTCGAGAGATATGAAGTCTCCGACAAGTCCTACAGTTGTAAGATGGAGGAAAATAGTTCTGTAAGCGAGCATATACTCACAATGTCTGGGTTGCACAACTGTTTGTCTCAGCTGGGAGTTAATCTTCCAGATGACTCGGTCATTGACAGGATCCTCCAGTCGCTTCAACCTAGCTACAAGAGCTTTGTGATGAACTACAATATGCAAGGGATGGAGAATTCCATTCCTGAGTTATATTCAATATATTAAATCAGCGGAGGTGGAAATCAAAAAGGAACATCAAGTGTTCATGGTGAATAAGATCACTAGTTTCAAGAAAGGCAAGGGTAAAAATAACTTGAAGAAGGACGGCAAGGGAGTTGCCACGCCCGGTAAATCAGTTGCCGGGAAGAAGCCAAAGAATGGACCCAAGCCCGAGACTCAGTGCTTTTATTGCAAGGGAAATGGTCACTAGAAGCGGAACTGCCCCAAGTACTTAGCGGATAAGAAAGCCGGCAACGCCAAAGGTATATGTGATATACTTGTTATTGATGTGTACCTTACTAGAGCTCATAGTAGCTCTTGGGTATTTGATACCGGTGCAGTTGCTCATATTTGTAACTCAAAACAGGAGCTGCGGAATAAGCGGAGACTAGCGAAGGACGAGGTGATGATGCGTGTCAGGAATGGTTCCAAGATTGATGCGATCGCCGTCGGCACGCTACCTCTACATTTACCTACTGGATTAGTTTTAAACCTCAATAATTGTTATTTAGTGCCAGCTTTGAGCATGGACATTGTATCTAGATCTTGTTTAATGCGACATGGCTACTCATTTAAATCTGAGAATAATGGTTGTTCTAGTTATATGAGAGATATGTTTTATGGTCATGCCCCGCTAGTCAATGGTTTATTTTTATTGAATCTCAAACGTAATGTTACACATATTCATAGTGTGAATGCCAAAAGATGTAAAGTTGATAATGATAGTCCCACATACTTGTGGCGCTATCGACTTGGTCACATTGGTGTCAAACACATGAAGAAACTCCATGCAGATGGACTTTTGGAGTCTCTTGATGATGAATCATTTGACACGTGTGAACCATGCCTCATGAGCAAAATGACCAAGACTCCGTTCTCCGGAACAATGGAGCGAGCGACCAACTGTTGGAAATAATACATACTGATGTGTGTGGTCCAATGAGCGTTGAGGCTCGCGGTGGCTAACATTATGTTCTCACCCTCACTGATGACTTAAGTAGATATGGGTATGTCTACTTAATGAAACACAAGTCTAAGACCTTTGAAAAGTTCAAGGAACTTCAGAGTGAGGTAGAGAATCAACATGACAGGAAAATAAAGTTCTTAGGATTAGATCGTGGAGGAGAATATTTGAGTCACGAGTTTGGTATGCACTTAAGGAAATGTGGAATTGTCTCACAACTCATGCCGCTTGGAACACCTCAGCGTAATGGTGTCTCTGAACGTCGTAATCGCACTCTATTGGATATGGTGCGATCTATGATGTCTCTTACCGATTTACCGCTATCATTTTGGGGTTATCATTTAGAGACAGCCGCATTCACTTTAAATAGGGCACCGTCTAAATCCGTTGAGACGACACCGTATGAAATATGGTTTGGAAAGAAACCTAAGCTGTCGTTTCTAAAAGTTTGGGGATGCGATGCTTATGTCAAGAAACTTCAACCTGAAAAGCTCGAACCCAAGTCAGAAAAATGCGTCTTCATAGGATACCTAAGGAAACCATTGGGTATACCTTCTACCTCAGATCCGAAGGCAAGATCTTTGTTGCCAAGTACGGATCCTTTCTGGAGAAAGAGTTTCTCTCGAAAGAAGTAAGTGGGAGGTAGAACTTGATGAAGTACTGCCTCTTGAACCAGAGAGTAGCGCACCTCTGGAAGATGTTTTTGTGGTGTCTGCGTCGACTGGAGAGGAAGTTAATGATGATGGTCATGAAACTTCGGATCAAGTTGCTACTGAACTTCATAGGTCCACAAGGGCACGTTCCGCACCAGAGTGGTATGGCAACCCTGTCCTGGAAATCATGTTGTTGGACAACGGTGAACTTTTGAACTATGAAGAAGCGATGGCGGGCCCGGATTCCAAAAAATGGCTTGAAGCCATGAAATCCGAGATAGGATCCATGTATGAAAACAAAGTATGGACTCTGACAGACTTGCCCGATGATCGGCAAGCCATAGAAAATAAGTGGATCTTTAAGAAGAAGACTGACGCGGATGGTAATGTGACAGTCTATAAGGCTCGACTTGTCGCTAAGGTTTATCAACAAGTTCAAGGGGTTGACTACGCTAAGGTTTTGTCGATCCTAAGAATGCTGACAAGGTATGCAAGCTCCTGTGATCCATCTATGGGATGGTGCAAGCATCTCGGAGTTGCAACATTTGCTTTAATGAAATGATCAAAGTGTTTGGGTTGATGCAGACTTATGGAGAAGCCTGTGTTTACAAGAAAGTGAGTGGGAGCTCTGTAGCATTTCTCATATTAAATGTGGATGACATACTATTGATGGGAAATGATATAGAACTGTTGGAAAGCATAAAGGCCTACTTGAATAAGTCTTTCTCAATGAAGGACCATGGAGAAGCTACTTACATATTAGGAATCAAGATCTATAGAGATAGATCGAGACGCCTCATTGGTCTTTCACAAAGCACGTACCTTGATAAGATTTTGAAGAAGTTCAATATGGATCAGTCCAAGAAGGGGTTCTTGCCTGTATTCCAAGGTGTGAAATTGAGCACGGCTCAATGCCCGACCTCGGCAGAAGATAGAGAAAAGATGAGTGTCATCCCCTATGCCTCAGCCATAGGGTCTATTTTGTATGCCATGCTGTGTACCAGACCTGATGTGAACCTGGCCGTAATTTTGGTAGGGAGGTACCAAAGTAATCCCGGCATGGAACACTGGACAGCGGTCAAGAATATCCTGAAGTACCTAAAAAGGACTAAGGATATGTTTCTCGTTTATGAAGGTGACGAAGAGCTCGTCGTAAAGGGTTACATCGATGCTAGCTTCGACACATGAAGCAATCAGCTGATGTAGTTTCAAGTAAAGCATCATGGCGGGATCTACATGTGAAGTGGAGTACATGGCAGCCTCGGAGGCAGCACATGAAGCAATCTAGATGAAGGAGTTCATCACCGACCTAGGAGTTATTCCCAATGCGTCGAGCCCGATGACTCTATTCTGTGACAACACTGGACCTATTGACCTTGCCAAGGAGCCCAGTTTTCACAAGAAGACCAGACATATCAAGCATCGCTTCAACTTCATTCGTGAAAATATTCAAGATGGAGACATAGATATTTGGAAAGTGCATGCGGATTTGAATGTCGCAGATCCGTTGACTAAACCTCTTCCACGAACAAAACATGATCAACACCAGAACTCTATGGGTGTTCGATTCATCACAATGTAACTAGATTATTGACTCTAGTGCAAGTGGGAGACTGCTCGAAATATGCCCTAGAGGCAATAATAAAATGGTTATTATTATATTTCCTTGTTCATGATAATTGTCTGTTGTTCATGCTATAATTGTATTAACTGGAAACAGTAATACATGTGCGATTACGTAGACCGTAATAGGTCCCTAGTAAGCCTCAAGTTTACTAGCTCGTTGATATATAGATGGTTGTGGTTTCCTGACCATGGACATTGGATGTCGTTGTTAACGGGATCACATCACCAGGAGAATGATGTGATGGACAAGACCCAATCCTAAGCATGGCACAAGATCGTGTAGTTTGTTTGCTCAGAGCTTTTCTAATGTCAAGTATCATTTTCTTAAACCATGAGATTGTGCAACTCCCGGATACCGTAGGAATGCTTTGGGTGTACCAAACGTCACAACATAACTGGGTGGTTATAAAGGAGCACTATAGGTATCTCTGAAAGAGTCTATTGGGTTGACACGAATCAAGACTGGGATTTGTCACTCCGTATGACGGAGAGGTATATCTAGGCCCACTCGATAATGCATCATCATCATGAGCTCAATGTGACTAAGGAGTTAGTCATGGGTTCATGCATTACAGAACGAGTAAAGAGACTTGTCGGTAACGAGATTGAACGAGGCATGGGGATACCGGCGGTCGAATCTCGGGCAAGTAACATACCGGTAGACAAAGGGAATTGTATACGGGATTGATTGAATCCCCAACATCGTGGTTCATCTGATGAGATTATTGTGTAACATGTGGGAGCCAACATGGGTATCCAGATCTTGCTGTTGGTTATTGGCCGGAAAGGTGTCTCGGTCATGTCTGCATGGTTCCCGAACCCGTAGGGTCTACACACTTAAGGTTCAGTGACGCTAGAGTTGTTATGGGAAATTGTATGTGGTTGCCAAAGATTGTTCGGAGTCCCGGATGAGTTCCCGGACATCGCGCGGAGTTCCGGAATGGTCCAAAGGTAAAGATTTATATATGGGAAGTCCAGTTTTAGTCAACGGAATGGTTTTGGGGGTTATCGGTATTGTACCGGGACCACCGAAAGGTGTCCGGGGGTCCACCGGATGGGGCCATCTTCCTCGGGGGACTTAATGGGATGAACAAGGGTGGAAACTAGCCCCCTAGTGGGCTGGTGCGCCTCCCCCAAGGGCCCAAGGCTCCTAGGGTTGGAAACCCTAGGGGGTGGGGGCGCCTCCCGCCAAACTTGGGGGGCAAGTTCCCCCCTTTGCCACCGCCCCCCTTATAGATGAGATCTGGGGGGGACGTCCCCCTCTCCCCTTCCCCTATAAATAGTGGGGGGGTGGGAGGGTTGTCGCAGCCCTTCCCCTGGCGCAGCCTCTCCCTCCCCAACACCTCCTCCTCTTCCCTAGAGCTTGGTGAAGCCCGGCAGAAAAACCGCAAGTTCCACCACCACGCCGTCGTGCTGCCGAAGCTCTTCCTCAACTTCTCCTCTCCCCTTGCTGGATCAAGAAGGAGGAGACGTCCCCGGGCTGTACGTGTGTTCAGCGCGGAGGCGCCGTTCGTTCGGCGCTAGATCGGATCTTCCGTGATTTGAATCGCCGCGAGTACGACTCCATCAACCGCGTTCTTGTAATGCTTCCGCTTAGTGATCTTCAAGGGTATGACTATGCACTCCCTCTCTCTCTCTCGTTGCTAGCATCTCCTAGATTGATCTTGGTGACACGTAGGAAAATTTTGAATTATTGCTACGTTCCCCAACAATTACTTGCAGCATGATTTCTCCCGTGACTTCAAGAACAAAAGTAACTACTCACAAATGATAACCATGCTCAAGATTAGAGGGGTATTAAATAGCAGAATGGATCTGAACATATAATCTTCCACCAAATAAACCATATAGTAATCAACTACAAGATGTAATCAATACTCCTAGTCACCCACAAGCACCAATCTATAGTTTCGATACAAAGATTGAACACAAGAGATGAACTAGGGTTTGAGAGGAGATGGTGTTGTTGAAGATGTTGATGGAGATTGCCCTCCCCAAGATGGGAGAGTTGTTGGTGATGATGATGACGATGATTTCGCCCTCCGGGAGGGAAGTTCCTCCGGCGGAATCGCTCCGCCGGAGGGCAAAAGTTCTCCTGCCCAAGTTCCGTCTCAAGACGGCGGCACTTCATCCCGAAAGTTCTCTCCTTATTTTTTTTTCTAGGTCAAAATGACTTATATACCAGAAGAGGGCCACTGGAGGTGGGCCGAGGGGAGCACAACCCACCAGGGTGCGCCTGGGCTCCCTGGCGCGCCCAGGTGGGTTGTGCCAACCTGATGGGCCCCCTCTGGTACTTATTGGATCCAATGATTCTCATTTATTCCATAAAAATTCCTCGTGAAGTTTCAGCTCATTTGGAGTTGTGGAGAATAGGTAGCCTGACGTAGCTTTTTCAGGTCCAGATTTCTAGCTGCCGGAATTCTCCCTCTTTGTGTGAACCTTGCATATTATGAGAGAAAAGGCATTAGAATTACTCCAAAAAGCATTATTATGCAATAAAACAACATAAATAACAGTAGGTGAACATGATGCAAAATGGACGTATTAGGGCCTATCTTTTACTTTTATGTATTTGCTTTTTATGCAAGACTCAATAGTGTTCTCCTCTATTCCTTTTTGTTTTTCTCCTTTGCAAGCATCATGTGGTGGGGAAAGATCTAGGCACATATATCCAGTTGGATATGAGTGATCATGAGTTTGTACTGTTGACATCGCCCTTGAGGTGAATAAGTTGGGAGGCGAAACTATAAGCCCCTTTCTTTCTATGTGTCTAGCTGAAACTTTTTTTGACTATTAGCTGAACTTTTTTCTCCATATATATTCTTTGAGTGTTAGCAATTATAGCAGACTAAATGATGGATGAGTATGTAGACTTTCTAAAAAGCTCTGACATGTGACCCTTCCTGAAAATATGATGAGTTGTAATTGCATTGTTGACTGAGAACATAGTTTGTGAGTTTTCAAGAAAGTTTATGCTTTATACTTTTCTATTGAGGTGAATTATTACTTGCTCACAGGAAGTTTTATGATAATAATTATTGTTTTTATAATAATGTTCATGATGCTACTATGTTCGTACTTTGTTTTTATCGACACCTGTCTCTCTAAACATGTGGACATGATTCTCGATATCGGTTTTTCACTTGAGGACAAGCGAGGTCTAAGCTTGGGGGAGTTGATACGTCCATTTTGCATCATGTTTTCTTACTGTTATTTTTAGTGTTTTTATCCATTATAACACTTTGGGGAGTAATTCTAATGCCTTTTCTCTCATAATTTGCAAGGTTTACACAAGGAGGGAGAATACGGCAGTTGGAATTCTTGACCTGAAAAAGCTACGTCAGAGATACCTATTCTGCAGATCTCCAAATGGGCCGAAATTTTACAAAGAATTATATTGGAATATATAAAAAATACTGGAGAAAAGAGTTTCTGGAGGAGGCCACCCAGGTGCCCACAAGACACTAGGGTGCGCCCACCACCTAGCGCGCCCTGGTGGGTAGTGGGCCACCTACCCACTTCTGGTGACCATCTTCTGGTATAAATTCATATTTGACATAGAAAAAATAAGGAGAGGACTTCCGGGACGGAGCACAACCGTCTCGAGGCAGAACTTGGGCAGGAGCACTTTTGCTCTTCGGCGAACAGATTCCGCCAGGGATACTTCCCTCTGGGAGGGGGAAATCGAAGCCATCATCATCACCAATAACCCTCTCATCGTGGGAGGACCAATCTCCATCAACATCTTCACGAAAACCATCTCATCTCAAACCCTAGTTCATCTCTTGTATTCAATCTTTGCATCAAAACCTCAGATTGGTACTTGTAGGTTTCTAGTAGTGTTGATTACATATTGTAGTTGATACTAGTTGGTTTATTTGGTGGAAGATTATATGTTCAGATCCATCTCTGTAAAATGCTTCTCCACCAGGGAAGAAAGTGAAACACCACACATAAGCTTGCCAAATATTATCAGGACATAGTTTAATGACAAACATGCATGCAACCGTTCTCCAAGTCACCCTAGCTACCGGGCATGTGAAAAATAGATGTTGCAAGGTTTCTCGTTCCCCATAAAACAAGCACTTGGGATTTCCTTTCCATCCCCAATGCTTCATTACATATCTAGTCAAGATAGCATCCTGGAATAATTGCCATAAAAGTATTTGGATCTTCAAGGGAATTTTGGCCTTCCAAGTCCATCTGTAATCACACCCCGCAATGTTTTTCTCCAAAAGAGATACATAGATTTAGTTGTGAAAGATGTCTTAGCATCAAAATCCCATTTAATAACATCCTTTCCCAAGAAACACATGCCTGCCTAGCCATGTTAACCACGGCCAACCACTATTCACTTAGTTCAGAACTTAATCTCCTTTTGAAGAAGGATAAAGGGTCAGCATACAAGCATTTATCAACAGTACACTCAGGGTAACTGAAAATGGAAAATAGATGAGGGAATTGCTCAGCTAGAGGGGCTTTATCACCAATAGGGTCAATCCATAATCTGGCAATGTCTCCAGATTGAATTAACATAGTCTCCCTGCCATATAAAGGTTGTTCACCTTCATAATGGCTTTCCAGCAGGGTGAACCATTGATTCTCCCTTTGATTGAGGCTACCATGGTCCTGCTAAAGTATTTTGCTTTAATAATCTCCTACCATAAGCCAGTTTTAGTTTCCAACTTCCACCACCACTTAGTGAGCAGACTTAAATTCTACTTGTGTAAATCTTTAACGCCCAATCCCCCTTTATTTTTGGATCTACAAACCCTAGACCACCTGAATAAGTAATAACGTTTTCTGTTCTTAGTCACATGCCAGAAAAACCTCCTTCTATATTTGTCAATCCTCTCTGTAATTGTCTTAGAAAGGAGGAACATGGACATATAGCAGAAGGCAGTGCTAGATATATATATTAGCATTCAACAGCATCAACCTCTCCCCTGATGAAGAATTTTCCCCCATGCCAGATTCACGTTTTTTTAATGTATCTTGCTTCAAGGAAGTCCCAATCAGCCCCTCGCAAGGAAGAATATGTCACGGGAACCCCCAATATATTTCATGGGGAAATGGCTAATCTGACAGTCAAAGATATCAGCATATGTTTTAAGAGTATTTTCGTATCCCCCCACACAAAGAATTTCGCTTTTCTAAAAATTAATTTTCAGAGTAGAAATGAGGTCGAATATATAAAGAAGTAATTTCAAATTCATAGTTTTTTCCGGATCATGTTCTATGCATAAAACAGTATCATCTGCATATTGCAGAATAGCAACCTCAGTTTTGATAAGATTGGAGGCAATCCCAACAATAAGATTGTTCTGTTGGCTTGAATTGTCATTTTGAATAAGCATTCAACTACTATGTTAACACAAAAGGTGACACTAGGTCCCCTTGTCTCACCCCTTTAAAACTTTGGAAATAAGGGCCCGTAGAATTGTTTAACTTGACACTAACTGTACCATCTTGAAGGATTCCTCTCACCCAACTACACCAAGTAGTCTCAAAGCCTATCATTTAAGGGCACTCCATTAGGAAGTCCCAATTTACCTTGTCATAAGCTTTCTCAAAGTCAAGCTTAATGACAATGCCCAGTTTTTTCTTAATATAAGTATGGTGTAAAATTTCATGCAAGGATAGGACATCATCCATAATATTTCAGTGTTTTATGAATGCATTTTGGTGTTTACTAAACAACTTATCAGCAAAAGGGATCACCATGTTGTCAAGAACCTTAGTGATCAGTTTGCAGGGGTACCTAAGAAAGCAAATAGGTCCGAATTGTTGAATTTTATTATCTCCACTAATTTTTGGGAGTAGGGTGATTCTACCTTAGTTCAGCCTACGAATATCAAGCGAGCCTTCATGAAAGGCATCAAAAAGTCTCATAATATCACCTTTCACAATATCCCAGCAATGCTGATAAAAGTCAGCAGGATATTATCTGGCTTCAGAGCCCTATTGCTTTTCATAGAAAATAAGGACTTTTCACTTCTTCCGTAAAAGGCCTATTTAGCATTTCACTATCCACTTCATCGAGCTTTTCATCATCCCCCTAGATATCAGGGTCGAGATGAAAGATGTTACCAGGGGCTGGCTCAAAAAGGTTTTTGTAGAAATTAGTGGCATGTCCCAGAAGTTTCTCAGCCCCTTCAATGAATGTACCCCCAACACAAAGGGAATGTATAGTATTTTTCCGCTCATTACCAATAGCAATTTTCTGATAAAAGCAATTTTCCGATCCCCCCAAGCAACCATCTCTCGTTGGACTTTTGCAACAAGAATAACTCTTCATTAACTAGGATCTCATTTAGCTCCACAAGGAGTTCTATTTTTTACAAAACAACTCAGGATCTATGCCCTCATTTTCTTCAACCCTCTCAATGCAAGACAATTCCTCTCTAATCTCTTGTTTTCTAATTTTTTTCACGACCAAAATTATTTGATTCCCACCCCTTAAATAAATTCTTGAATCTTTTTAGTTTGATGTTTAGGATATCAATTGGATCGCTAGCATTAACCTGCTGATTCCAAATTTTATCAACCAAAGGGATAAAGTCTTCAGATTTCAGCCAGCTCAATTCGAATCAAAACTCTCTTTTCTGTGGAACTCTTATAACATGGTTATCCAAGGAAAGCAAGAGGGCATTATGGTCGGAAATGTCCCTGACAAGTTTCTTCACATTAACTTGGGGGAATAGATCCTCCCAATCATTGCTCATAAGAATATGATCTAACTTTTCCAAGGTTGGATATGCTTGATTATTGGACCAAGTGTAAATCCCCCATTCATATGAATTTCATTTAAACACAAGTTAGTGATTGAACTAAAGAGATCAGAATGAGCAGTGTGGTGCCAGTTTTTATTTTTCTCTCCACAGTGCCTAAGAATATTAAAATCACCTCTTATCAACAAGGGGTCTGAACATGACATCAAAAATCAGCAAGTTCAGTAAGAAAATCCCCCTTATCATTATCATGAGTAGCCCCGTAAATAGTACATAGGGTACAAACTAATATCATAAAAGGAAACATGGAAAATAAATCTACCTTTCCTCCAAGCAACCGCTTCAAAAATTTCTTTTTTAACCACACATAATATGCCTCCGGCTTTACCCACGGATGGAATCCAGTTCCATTCAAAACGATTGTGGGGATCAAGCTTCCTAAGTAACTATCCAAAATATTCTTTTTCAGAGTTTCTTGCAAACATAAGAAATCAAGGGAATGATCTTTAATGATATGGGATAGGCAGTAACTCATTCCTTTTTTCCTGCCCCCTTACAGTTCCAAAAGAGACCTATCATTTATATATTTTTTCCTTTTCCCCCTCTGGTGGCCCTGGTGTAAGACTGAGCAGGGCTGTCAGCTTGCTTTTTTTGTCTCCCCCCAACAGAATTTTGACTCCTAGTCATAGGTCTGGAAATAGCCACTTGCACTTTTGGGCTTCTTTTTTTCCTAGACCATACTAGAGTAAAATGATCTTCCATATCTTCATCCCCATCACCCAAATTGGTACTAATAGGTGTTTTATCCCCCTTCCCATTAGAGACGTACATCACCTTCTCATCTACTAATAAATTATGAGCAATATCCTCTTTCTCATTTCCCCCTGTTTTTTTAATTCTCTTATATTGTCCACATTAGAAAAATTGTTATTACGAATGGGCACTCCCATTTTTGAGGCCCTAATCATAAGTTCAGGATTTTATAGAACATCAAGAGAATTGTGGTTGGGTGATATACCTTCCAAATTCCTCTTCTTAGATATGGCAACATCTTTGTCATGCATCCTGCCTTCCATGTTCTGTAGATTCCTCATACGGAATCTCAGAGCATCTTCGGGAATAAGAGAAGGAGTAGCAATCACCTCCCCCACATCATCAGAAGAAGAAGCAGGGTATTGAACCATGTACCCTGAGCTCCCCCGTATCTTGGTAGGTTCCCTGCTCTCCAATTCCTCAACTTGAGCACATTTTGCAGCCGCGCCCAAGTGAGTTGTGTGTTCATATGAAGTATTATCATCTACAGGAACATAAGTTTCTTCCTCTACATGAATCTCATTAGCATTATGCTTGTTATCACCAATAACCAGCATTTCCCGAGAACCATGTATGTCTTCCCTATTGTATGCCTCCATAGCAATAGTTTCAATCAAGAGGGTATTATCTTCTCACTCATTAGACTCCATATTTTCATTATCCTCTACATCAACATGGTGATCTTTCCCAGCAGTACAACTCTTGATAGACCCCTCTGTCTTTTCCTTTTTCAACAGATTTAGGATCAGGCCTACTCATGGTATTTGTATTCATATGAGAGGAGTTTTTTCCAGCAGTTCCCACACGCACTGCATTCATCTCCCTCTCTGGGTCTCTCACTAGCACCTTCTCAATTTCATAAAAGAAATTAAAGAAGTGCGTGCCCAACACGGCCTCTGCAACACCAGGGTGTTCATCCACATTGCGACATCCCATCCGGACCCTTACAAATTTAGGTTTATGTAGGGTGGCCATGTCAATTTCCAATGGTGCACCAACCAGAGAAGATACATAAGCATTATTTCTTTCATTCCTCCTTTTCAAGGGTACATTAGCAACTTCCACCCATGCCATTTCCATCGAACTGAGCTTCGGTGCCTTAACTGGACCTGCCTTTGGGTGTCTGATAGGTGGGCTAGCCACCTATTGGGCCCACCTATCATCCACCCAAAGGTAGGTGCAGTAAGTCACTAAAGCGGCGTCCATTTCCATCACCCCCTTGGCCCCAAAATTGGCCAACCAGGGGACGATTTTTACCACGACACTGCAAGACCTGAGAGTCATTCTATCATTATAGCAAGCTTTATTCACATCCCTCTGGATGGGAAACCGCATCACATATGTATTAGGGGGGGGGGGAATAGCACGGGCAGTACAGTGCCACTTAGTACCAATGTAATCAAAAAAGCATCCTCTGATTCCTTAAAACTGGCCTCTCCCTCAATGATAGTGATAACCACACTAGTAGCTCTTTCTTTCAGTTGTTTAGCACTGCATGAGTCGGGAATATAGAAAAAGCCCGGGCCCTTGGCTTGGAGCCCCCTTCTCTTATAAAGGGTGTTGGCTTTCCCTCCTCGATTACTCAACCCCGAGCCTGCCTCTCAATTCCTCCAACAAACCCAACAAAGCCTCCCAGAGCTCGCCTCCCCTGCCATGTTGCGTTGCTTGCCCGCCTCTGCCGCCCAAGTTAGGGGGAGTTTGGGAGCTCCCCCTCCTCCTTGAGGACGGGAAGGGAGTCGTCGCGGTGTAGCTACCCAGGGAGGCGGAAGACCTCCTCAAGCTGTCTAGCTCTTCTCTGGTGGACCTCCCCATCGAGCTTTTTGCAGCGTTAGGAGGTGTGGGGGAGCTCCCCCTCCCCCTCCTCCTTGAGGACGGGAAGGGAGTCATCGCATTGCAGCTACCCAGGAAGGTGGAAGACCTCCTCAAGCAGTGGCGGAGCTTGATAAAGATTGTTGAGGGGGCTAAACAGAGTTGAGGGGCGCGAAGAAGATAAGTTATGCATGAACTATGAGAAATCTTTGATATTCAAGCCTAATAATATTAGAGGTACACTTAAGAGTTTTCTTAGAGTAGAGGGAGCAATTGACTCCTTTGCCCCCCCTGAAGCTCCTCCACTGTCCTCAAGGCGTCCGGCTCTTCTCTAGCAGACCTCCCTTGCTGCAGCATTAGGAGGTGTGGGGAACTCCCCCTACCCCTCCTCTGATCCTTGAGGACGGGAAGGGAGTCATCGCGCTGCAGCTACCCAGGGAGGTGGAAGACCTCCTTAAGGCTTCGGTCACTCCTCTGCTACCCCGACGGGTCTTTGACCTCTCAAGGCCGCGAGAGTGGTGCAACCGCACCTCTCCCCTGCTCACGAAGACGGGAAGGGCGTGAGGGTTCTTGCGGGGCTGGATGGTTGCTATCGGATTCCTCAATGCCGGCCACCTCCTCGACTCTGTCGTTGTCCCCTACAAGGCCATGGTAAAGATTCGGGCCCTACTTGCTTTGATGTTCATCGGGATCTTGTTTAGGTTCCTGCTTCTAGTGGCTTGCTTCACCCCAGTGCCTAGGTCGAGTCCTTGGTGTACGTGGGCAGGTGTGCGTGTGTGCGCCGGCAAACACCACCATGTCCTTGTTCTTCCTTCTCCTTCCTCCTCCATTCGAGCGAGAGTGAGCGAGCTAGTGCGGAGAGAGAGAGAGAGATAGCAAGGTCTAGACACCAACAATGCATGTGTGGCGTGGTGGTGTGTGAGCCTAGATCACTCTCGGCCCTGAGCGTTGTAGCCGTAGGGCACGACAGCACCGTAGGGTGCGGCGGCACCATAGACATGGCGGCTCTGTAGGGCAAGGCAGGTGGGCGCCGTAGGGCGCAGGCCGAGGACACAAGCACCCGACATAGAGTGCATTAGGTGTGTGCGCAAACACATGAAGAGGATTCCACCAACATGAATGAAAGATCTTGTTGGAAATATGCCCTAGAGGCAATAATAAAATGATTATTATTATATTTCCTTGTTCATGATAATTGTCTATTATTCATGCTATAATTGTGTTATCCGGAAATCGTAATACATGTGTGAATACATAGACCACAACATGTCCCTAGTGAGCCTCTAGTTGACTAGCTCGTTGATCAACAGATAGTCATGGTTTCCTGACTATGGACATTGGATGTCATTGATAACGGGATCACATCATTAGGAGAATGGTGTGATGGACAAGACCCAATCCTAAGCATAGCACAAGATCGTGTAGTTCGTTTGCTAGAGCTTTTCTAATGTCAAGTATCATTTCCTTGGACCATGAGATCGTGTAACTCCCGGACACCGTAGGAGTGCTTTGGGTGTACCAAACGTCACAACGTAACTGGGTGACTATAAAGGTATACTACACGTATCCCCGAAAGTGTCTGTTGGGTTGACATGGATCGAGACTGGGATTTGTCACTCCGTATGACGGAGAGGTATCTCTGGGCCCACTCGGTAATGCATCATCATAATCAGCTCAATGTAACCAAGTGGTTGGTCACGGGATCATGCATTACGGTATGAGTAAAGTGACTTGCCGGTAACGAGATTGAACGAGGTATTGGGATACCGACGATCGAATCTCGGGAAAGTAACATACCGATTGACAAAGGGAATTGTATACGGGATTACTTGAATCCTCGACATCGTGGTTCATTCGATGAGATCATCATTGAACATGTGCGAGCCAAGATGGGTATCCAGATCCCGTTGTTGGTTATTGGCCGGAGAGCTATCTCGGTCATGTCTGCGTGATTCCCGAACCCGTAGTGTCTACACACTTAAGGTTCAGTGACGCTAGGGTTGTAGAGATATTAGTATGCGGTAACCAGAAAGTTGTTCGGAGTCCTCAATGAGATCCCGGACATCACGAGGAGTTCCATAATGGTCCGGAGGTGAAGAATTGTATATATGAAGTCCAGTTTCGGCAACCGGGAAAGTTTCGGGGGTCACCTGTATTGTACCGGGACCATCGGAAGGGTCCTGGGGGTTCATCAGGTGGGTCCACCTATCCCGAAGGGCCCCGTGGGCTGAAGAGGGAGGGGAACCAGCCCCTGGTGGGCTGATGCACCCCCCTTGGGCCTCCCCCTACGCCTAGGGTTGGAAACCCTAGGGGTGGGGGCGCCCCACTTGGCTTGGGGGGCAAGTCCCCCCCTTGGCCGCCCCCTCCCCCTTGAGATGGGATATCTAGGGGGCCGGCGCACCCCCTAGGGCCCCTATATAAAGAGGGGGGAGGAAGGGAAGCCGCACCCTAGTCCCTGGCGCCTTTCTCTCCCCCGTAACACCTCTCCCTCTCGCTGAGCTTGGCGAAGCCCTGCTGAGATCGCCGCTACTTCCACCACCACGCCGTTGTGCTGCTGGATCTCCATCAACCTGTCCTTCCCCTTGCTGGATCAAGAAGGAGGAGACGTCTTCCCCAACCGTACGTGTGTTGAACACGGAGGTGCCGTCCGTTCGGCACTAGGATCTTCGGTGATTTGGATCACGACGAGTACGACTCCCTCAACCCCGTTCTCTTGAACGCTTCCGCTCGCGGTCTACAAGGGTATGTAGATGCACTCCTCTCTCTCGTTGCTAGATGACTCCATAGATTGATCTTGGTGAAGCGTAGAAATTTTTTATTTCTACAACGTTCCCCAACTGTGGCATCATGAGCTAGGTCTATGCAAAGTTTCTATGCACGAGTAGAACACAATCTTGTTATGGGCGTAGATGTTGTCAATTTTCTTGCCACTACTAGTCTTATCTTGTTTCCGCGGCATCATGGGATGAAGCGGCCCGGACCGACCTTACACGTACGCTTACGTGAGACATGTTCCACCGACTGACATACACTAGTTGCATAAGGTGGCTAGCAGGTGTCTGTCTCTCCCACTTTAGTCAGATCGGATTTGATGAAAAGGGTCCTTATGAAGGGTAAATAGAAATTGGCATATCACGTTGTGGTTTTACGTAGGTAAGAAACGTTCTTGCTAGAACCCTATTGCAGCCACGTAAAAACATGTAACAACAATTAGAGGACGCCTAACTTGTTTTTGCAGCATATGCCTTGTAATGTGATATGGCCAAAAAGGTTGTGATGAGTGATATATATGTGATGTATGAGATTGATCATGTTGTTGTAATAGGAATCACGACTTGCATGTCAATGAGTATGACAACCGGCAGGAGCCATAGGAGTTGTCTTAATTATTGTATGACCTGCGTGTCAATGAATAAACGCCATGTAATTACTTTACTTTATTGCTAAACCGTTAGCCATAGTAGTAGAAGTAATAGTTGGCGAACAACTTCATGGAGACGCGATGATGGAGATCATGATGATGGAGATCATGGTGTAAAACATGCCGGTGACGAAGATGATCATGGCACCCCGAAGATGGAGATCAAAGGAGCAATATGATATTGGCCATATCATGTCACTATTTGATTGCATGTGATGTTTATCATGTTTTTGCATCTTATTTGCTTAGAACGACGGTAGTAAATAAGATGATCCCTCATAATAATTTCAAGAAAGTGTTCCCCCTAACTGTGCGCCGTTGCGAAAGTTCGTTGTTTCCAAGCACCACATGATGATCGGGTGTGATAGATTCCAACATCCACATACAACGAGTGTAAGACAGATTTACACATGCAAAACACTTAGGTTGACTTGACGGGCCTAGCATGTACAGACATGGCCTCGGAACACAAGAGACGAAAAGGTCGAACATGAGTCTTGTGGAAGATACGATCAACATGGAGATGTTCACCGATGATGACTAGTCCGTCTCACGTGATGATCGGACACGGTCTAGTGGAGTCGGATCATGTATCACTTGGATGACTAGAGGGATGTCTAATCTAAGTGGGAGTTCATTAAATAATTTGATTAGATGAACTGCATTATCATGAACTTAGTCTAAAAACCTTTGCAAAATGTCTTGTAGATCAAATGGCCCACGCTCATGTCAACCTCAACCTCAACGCGATCCTAGAGAAAACCAAGCTGAAAGATGATGGCAGCAACTATACGGACTGGGTCCGGAACCTGAGGATCATCCTCATAGCTACCAAGAAAGCATATGTCCTAGAAGCACTGCTAGGTGAAGCACCCATCCCCGAGAACCAAGACGTTATGAACGCTTGGCAGTCGCGTGCTGATGGTTACTCCCTCGTTCAGTGCGGCATGCTTTACAGCTTAGAACCGGTGCTCCAAAAGCGTTTTGAGCAACACGAAACATATGAGATGTTTGAAGAGCTGAAAATGGTTTTCCAAGCTCATGCCCGGGTCGAGAGATATGAAGTCTCCGACAAGTTCTACAGTTGTAAGATGGAGGAAAATAGTTCTGTGAGTGAGCACATACTCAAAATGTCTGGGTTGCACAACCGCTTGTCCCAGCTGGACATTAACCTCCCGGACAAGGCGGTCATTGACATAATCCTTCAGTCGCTCCCACCTAGCTACAAGAGCTTTGTGATGAACTACAATATGCGGGGGATGGTGAAAACTATTCCTGAAGTATTTTGAATGCTGAAATCAGCGGAGGTGGAAATAAAAAAGAAACATCAAGTGTCGATGGTCAATAAAACCACTAGTTTCAAGAAAGGCAAAGGTAAGAAGAACTTCAAGAAGGACGGCAAGGGAGTTGCCGCGCCCGGCAAGGCAGTTGCCGGGAAGAAGAAACCAAAGAATGTACCCAAACTTGAGACTGAGTGCTTTTATTGCAAGGGAAGCGGACACTAAAAGCGGAACTGCCCCAAATACTTAGCGGTCAAGAAGGCCGGCAACACTAAAGGTATATGTGATATACATGTAATTGATGTGTACCTTACCAATACTCGTAGTAGTTCCTGGGTATTTGATACCGGTGCGGTTGTTCATATTTGTAACTCAAAACAGGAGCTGCGGAATAAACGGAGACTGGCGAAGGACGAGGTGACGATGCGTGTCGGGAATGGTTCCAAGGTCGATGTGATCGCCGTTGGCACGCTACCTCTACATTTACCTATGGTATTAGTTTTAAACCTCAATAATTGTTATTTAGTGCCAGCTTTGAGCATGAACATTGTATCTGGATCTCGTTTAATACGAGATGGCTACTCATTTAAATCCGAGAATAATGGTTGTTCTATTTATATGAGAGATATGTTTTATGGTCATGCCCCGCTGGTCAATGGTTTATTCTTAATGAATCTCGAACGTGATGTTACACATATTCATAGTGTGAATACCAAAATATGTAAGATTGATAATGATAGTCCCACATATCTGTGGCACTGCCGCCTTGGTCACATTGGTGTCAAACGCATGAAGAAGCTCCATACAAATGGACTTTTGGAGTCTCTTAATTTTGAATCATTTGACACGTGCGAACCATGCCTCATGGGTAAAATGACCAAGACTCCATTCTCCGGAACAATGGAGCGAGCAACCAACTTATTGGAAATTATACATACTGATGTGTGCGGTCCAATGAGCGTTGAGGCTCGCGGTGGCTATCGTTATGTTCTCACTCTCACTGATGACTTAAGTAGATATGGGTATGTCTACTTGATGAAACACAAGTCTGAGACCTTTGAAAAGTTCAAGGAATTTTAGAATGAGATAGAGAATCAACGGGACTGAAAAATAAAGTTCTTACGATCAAATCGTGGAGGAGAATATTTAAGTCACGAATTTGGTACACACTTAAGGAAATGTGGAATTGTTTCATAGCTCACGCCACTTGGAACACCTCAGCGTAACGGTGTGTCCGAACGTCGTAATCGCACTTTATTGGATATGGTGCGGCCTATGATGTCTCTTACTGATTTACCGCTATCATTTTGGGGATACGCTTTAGAGACAGCTACATTCACTTTAAATAGGGCACCGTCTAAATCCATTGAGACGACACCGTATGAATTATGGTTTGGGAAGAAACCTAAGCTGTCATTTCTAAAAGTTTGGGGATGCGATGCTTATGTCAAGAAACTTCAACCTGAAAAGCTCGAACCCAAATCGGAAAAATGCGTCTTCATAGGATACCCTAAGGAAACCATTGGGTATACCTTCTACATTAGATCCGAAGGCAAGATCTTTGTTGCCAAGAACGGGTCCTTTCTGGAGAAAGAGTTTCTCTCAAAAGAAGTAAGTGGGAGGAAAGTGGAACTTGATAAAGTACTGCCTCTTGAACCGGTAAGTAGCGCAGCTCAGGAAGATGTTCCTGTGGTGCCTGCACCGACTAGAGGGGAAATTAATGATGATGATCAAGGTACTTCGGATCAAGTTACTACTGAACTTCGTAGGTCCACAAGGACACGTTCCACACCAGAGTGGTATGGAAACCCTGTCCTGGAAATCGTGTTGTTAGACAACGGTGAACCTTCGAACTATGAAGAAGCGATGGCGGGCCCAAATTCCAACAAATGGCTTGAAGCCATGCAATCCGAGATAAGATCCATGTATGAAAACAAAGTGTGTACTTTGATAGACTTGCCCGATGATCGGCGAGCGATAGAAAACAAATGGATCTTTAAGAAGAAGACGGACGCGGATGGTAATGTTACCATCTATAAAGCTTGACTTGTTGCTAAGGGTTATCGGCAAGTTCAAGGGGTTGGCTACGATCAGACTTTCTCTCCCGTAGCGAAGCTAAAGTCCGTCTGAATCATGTTAGCAATTGCCGCATACTATGATTATGAGATATGGAAAATAGACGTCAAAACGGCATTCCTTAACGGCTATCTTAAGGAAGAACTGCATATGATGCAGCCGGAAGGTTTTGTCGATCCTAAGAATGCTAACAAGGTATGCAAGTTCCAGCGATCCATTTATGGGCTGGTGCAAGCATCTCAGAGTTGGAACATTCGCTTTGATGAGATGATCAAAGCGTTTGGGTTTATGCAGACTTATGGAGAAGCCTGCGTTTACAAGAAAGTGAGTGGGAGCTCTGTAGCATTTCTCATATTATATGTAGATGACATACTGGAAATGATATAGAACTTTTGGACAACATTAAGGCCTACTTGAATAAGTGTTTTTCAATGAAGGACCTTGGAGAAGCTGCTTACATATTAGGCATCAAGATCTATAGGGATAGATCGAGACGCCTCATAGGTCTTTCACAAAGCACATACCTTGATAAGATATTGAAGAAGTTCAATATGGATCAGTCCAAGAAGGGGTTCTTGCCTGTGTTGCAAGATGTGAAATTGAGCTCGGGTTAATGCTCGACCACGGCAGAAGATAGAGAAAAGATGAGTGTCATCCCCTATGCCTCGGCTATAGGGTCTATTATGTATGCCATGCTGTGTACCAGACCTGATGTAAACCTTGCCGTAAGTTTGGTAGGAAGGTACCAAAGTAATCCCGGCATGGAACACTGGACAGCGGTCAAGAATATCCTGAAGTACCTGAAAAGGACTAAGGATATGTTTCTCGTTTATGGAGGTGACGAAGAGCTCGTTGTAAAGGGTTACGTCGACGCTTGCTTCGACACAGATCTGGATGACTCTAAGTCACAAACCGGATACGTGTATATTTTGAATGGTGGGGCAGTAAGCTGGTGCAGTTGCAAGTAAAGCGTCGTGGCGGGATCTACATATGAAGCGGAGTACATGGCAGCCTCGGAGGCAGCGCATGAAGCAATATGGATGAAGGAGTTCATCACCGACCTAGGAGTCATACCCAATGCGTCGGGGCCGATCACTCTCTTCTGTGACAACACTGGAGCTATTGCCCTTGCCAAGGAGCCCAGGTTTCACAAGAAGACCAGGCACATCAAGCGTCGCTTCAACTCCATTCGTGAAAATGTTCAAGATGGAGACATAGATATTTGCAAAGTGCATACGGATCTGAATGTCACAGATCCGTTCACTAAACCTCTTCCGTGAGCAAAACATGATCAACACCAGAACTCTATGGGTGTTCGATTCATCACAATGTAACTAGATTATTGACTCTAGTGCAAGTGGGAGACTGTTGTAAATATGCCCTAGAGGCAATAATAAAATGATTATTATTATATTTCCTTGTTCATGATAATTGTCTATTGTTCATGCTATAATTGTGTTATCCGGAAATCGTAATACATGTGTGAATACATAGACCACAACACGTCCCTAGTGAGCCTCTAGTTGACTAGCTCGTTGATCAACAGATAGTCATGGTTTCCTGACTATGGACATTGGATTTCATTGATAACGAGATCACATCATTAGGAGAATGGTGTGATGGACAAGACCCAATCCTAAGCATAGCACAAGATCGTGTAGTTCGTTTGCTAGAGCTTTTCTAATGTCAAGTATCATTTCCTTGGACCATGAGATCGTGTAACTCCCGGACACCGTAGGAGTGCTTTGGGTGTACCAAACATCACAACATAACTGGGTGACTATAAAGGTATACTACAGGTATCCCCGAAAGTGTGTGTTGGGTTGACACGGATCGATACTGGGATTTGTCACTCCATATGACGGAGAGGTATCTCTGGGCCCACTCGGTAATGCATCATCATAATGAGCTCAATGTGACCAAGTGGTTGGTCACGGGATCATGCATTATGGTATGAGTAAAGTAACTTGCCGGTAACGAGATTGAACGAGGTATTGGGATACCGACGATCGAATCTCGGGCAAGTAACGTACCGATTGACAAAGGGAATTGTATATGGGATTACTTGAATCCTCGAGATCGTGGTTCATTCGATGAGATCATCGTGGAACATGTGGGAGCCAACATGGGTATCCAGATCCCACTGTTGGTTATTTGCCGGATAGCTGTCTCGGTCATGTCTGCGTGATTCCCGAACCCGTAGGGTCTACACACTTAAGGTTCGATGACGCTAGGGTTGTAGAGATATTAGTATGCGGTAACCCGAAAGTTGTTCGGAGTCCCGGATGAGATCCGGACGTCACGAGGAGTTCCGGAATGGTCCGGAGGTGAAGGTATGTATATAGGAAGTCTAGTTTCGGCCATCGGGAAAGTTTTAGGGGTCACCGGTATTGTATCGGGACCACCGGAAGGGTCCCAGGGGTCCACCGGGTGGGGCCACCTATCCCGAAGGGCCCTGTGGGCTGAAGAGGGAAGGGAACCAGCCCCTGGTGGGCTGGTGCAGCCCCCTTGGGCCTCCCCCTGCGCCTAGGGTTGGAAACCCTAGGGGTGGGGGCGCCCCACTTGGCTTGGGGG
>NC_041381.1:634420808-634433546 GCF_002162155.2 Triticum dicoccoides
GGCCGACGCACCACCTAGGGCCCCTATATAAATAGGGGGGAGGGAGGGCAGCCGCACCCTAGTCCCTGGCGCCTCCCTCTCCCCCTAACACCGCTCCCTCTCGCTGAGCTTCGCGAAGCCCTGCCGAGATCACCGCTACTTCCACCACCACGCCGTTGTGTGATGTCTACTACACAACCTTGTTCTTGTAGGCATTGTTGGGCCTGCTAGTGCACAGGTTTGTAGGACAGTAGCAAATTTCCCTCAAGTGGATGACCTAAGGTTTATCAATCCGTAGGAGGCGTAGGATGAAGATGGTCTCTCTCAAGCAACCCTACAACCAAATAACAAAGAGTCTCTTCACTACAAAAAAAATACACTTCCGTGATGATACGTGTTTGTTATAGTAGGTCGCGTTTTTTGTCATGCATGTACATCCATGAAAAATTTATGATAGAATCAATATAGTCATACATGTGCTGTCGTAGAAGTGTTCGATGACATTACCAAAATTATCATCACGGAAGTGTCCACTTCCATGACGATAAATCGCGCATCACAGAAGTGCTTTCGTCAAGGGTGACCGACACGTGGCATCCACCGTAACGGAACGCCGTTAAGCTATCGGGTCGAATTTTGGATCCGATAACCCGTTAACAGCCCCGACCAATGGGGATTTTCCACGTGTAAAATCATCATTGGCTAGAGGAAACACGTGTGGGCTCATCGTTGGGACAGATGTCATCCACTCATTGGACAGAAGGAGCCTATGATACGTCGACACGTGGCACGGCCAATCAAGTTTAAATGGGTCGGCCCAACTAAAGGCCGACAAGATTTGGCGGCCCATAATGGGCCGGCCCAGTTAAAGGCCCACGAGATTTTGCGGACTATAATGGGCTGGCCCAGCTAAAGGCCCACAAGATTTCGCGGGCCATAATAGGTCGTCCCAGGTAAAGGCCCACAAGATTTTTGTGTGCCATAATGGGCCGGCCCAAGTAAAGGCCCACAAAATTCTTGCGGATCATAATGGGCCGGCCCAGCGAAAGGCCCACGAGATTTCGTCGACATTAATGGGCCGACCCAGCTGTAGGCCCACAAGATTTTGAGGACCCTAGTAGGCCGGCCCATTAACTGGCTGCCATGTTTTGGGCCAAATGCCGACCCATAATTGATCAGGTCCATTAATGGCCTGCCACGTTCCGGGCCTAGTAATGGCCCATATAAGATCCGGCCCATTAAAAGCCTCCCACTTTCTGGGCCAAATCACGGCCCAGATCAGGTCCGGCCGTTTAAGAGGCTTTGGGCTCAATTATGGCCCATATCAGATTTGGCCCGTTGACTGGACGCTATGCGTTTGGGCCCACTTGCTAAAGGCCCATTTAGTAATTCGGCCTGATATTAATTTCGGCATGTTAAGGGCCCATTTAACATTTCAGCCCTATATTAATTTCCGCCTGTTAAAAGCCCATCATATAGTTGGGCCTAACTACGGCCCGGTTTGCATCCGGCCTGCTCGCAGCCGATATCTGATTGGGCCAAACAAGGACCGAGACAACTTTGGCATGTTAAAAGCCTGTGAATTGATTCGCACAATCATGGGTCGGGGTCCATTTCGGGCTGCCGCCGGCCCGTGAGCTATTCGGCACGTTTCAGGACCAGCCTACTTCTCAGCCTCCTAAAATCCCATTGAGTTTTCTTGCGAAAAGAGGGCCGGGGGTTACTCAGCCTATTAAAGGCCCGAATCTACTAGTGGGACAGTTTGACGGGGCCCATGATGCGGATCATACATCGTGATTGCATGACAGCCCGATTATGTACCGTAATTTTACGGTTTGGCGGGTTTACTGCGAAGACAGGATATATATACAGTAAAATAACTGCAGCATCATGAATAAGAAAAAACCTAGACTATACAATAAAGAAATTACGGCATATTACATCCACTGGGCATCAAAGTTCGCCACTATGATAATAAAGCACAAGCAGACAGCAGATTACATACACTGGGCATCAAAGATCGCCACCAGTGCAAATAAACATGCCAACAAAATAATATACAAAACCGACAGCACTTCAATAGAGTTCAAGAAAGGTTAGCCCTGCTGGGGAGCTGCAGCGCAAGCAGCTCAGCAAGATGATGAGACTGCGCTTGTTCAACACTTATATCTTCCTCACTCTGAAAGATAAACAAGCATATAGATGACAGGTTTTGCACATAAAAGTATCAGTGCTGACAATTCATCACATTTCTTACTGACGAAGAAAGTGACACAGTTTAAAATTGCATTAACACAATATGGTATTGTTCAAGTCAAGACATGGCAGGAATTGACATTGTGAAGGAGTGGGTAGCTTCACGACACCACTGGATTACAGATCAAGAACTCATAAGTATCAATGGTTAGTGTGCTATCAATTTATCCCATTTCAGATTGGCAAATAAAGAGGCGATTTAAATAATAGTAGAATGATATGACATTGTTCATAGTTAAGACATTGCAGAATATGACATTGTGCTATAGTGGGTAGGTTCACCACAACACTGGATTACGGATGAAGAACAGAAGCATACATACAGTGCAAAAGAAGATCACTTGCTCTGTATAGTTTAATTTACATGGTATGAAGAAGGAACTTGGTTGTACAACTGAAAACTTAAATTGAGAAGGACAAACTTTTGTTTATGAACTACATAATAAACTTTAAACATGCAATTTGATGCAAACACCAAAAATAAACAGCTGTTGCAGTCATGCCTAACCAAATATACACAACAAAGTTTGAAGGCTTGAGAAGGACAAACTTACATTACTAGTGAAGACAGGCTCTATAAAGCCCTTGTCCATACTGATGGGGGGGGGGGCAATTCAAGAAGTTTAGCACAGAATGTTCTTCATAAGCATTGTCTTTATTCTACATTTTGTTAAGAGTAAATATAGATGTGATAATATACAAAAAAATGGAGAATATTTAAGATAAGATGAAGAGTGATGCTACATAACCAAGTAGCTATAAATGTATGTGCAACGATACAGGCAAAAGGCACAGCCAAGAGCAATGCACAGCTAAACTTCTTCAGTACCAACCTTATGGTAAGAGTAAATATAGATCTGATGTGTAGAAAATGGAGGCCAAAGGAAAATAAGCTGCAGAGTGATGGTACATGAACAACTACCTGTCAATATAAGTACACTGATAAAGGACAGCATGTACTTACAAGAACAATGCAGAGCTAAAAAAATTCATTGGCATTGGATATATTCTACACTAATGTAACCATTCATACAGATCAGATAATTTGGAGCGAACAATTGATAAGCAAGCTATCATGCATACTGCTGTCACATAATGAACCAGGTATGTATGCAAGCAAGTACAGTGATACATGACAATAGGTACTAACAAGAGCAAAGCAGTGGGCAGCATATTTGCGATATCCTGTCATTCTTTTCAAACCGGAATTCTTCTTCGAGCTGATTTCCTGCAAAAAAGATCCGTAAGGCACATGCGGAAAGTAGAAGTTCAAATTGTCATGTGATTTCATAGATAGTACCTCATCCTAGGAACGAGACCAGTGCATAACAAGGTTTTTCCATTCAATGTCTTCTAAATTTAGCACAGGAGACTTCACCGGAAATTCCTTTATAGACTTGCCATCAAAGTGTGATTTCCTCAGGTAACACCGATACTGCTGCAATACTTCCTTGAAAAGCACAAGCAAGATTTGCTCATTATGACTATCCAGATTGACCCTCACCTAGTTACAACAATGTAATGTAAATCATTGATGTGTTCGATCAGCAGAAAATAGGAAAATAATAACCATGAATAATAGCACTTCCACGTAAGTTGCACAGGAAGATGTGAAAATGGTGTTTGTCTTCACTGTAATCTTCCCATGATGGGAATATATGCACGTAGTCCCTAACAACATTGAAAGCATTGTCTTTTAAACTGGGAATAAATGGAATGGGGTTCCTGTCGCACCCAATATGCGACCCTATCCAAAAGGAACTCGAAGGTCCCACCGAGGATAGACCCGCATATTAAAACGCTTTTGCAAGGTGGATATCATTACATCAACATTACATAATACATGGGGATACATACAAGAGGCATACAATGCCACACGAATACAACAATACAACACAAGATCAATATCCGACTACGGATGAAACACAAACAGAAACTCAAACGACATCCACCCTGCTAGCCCAGGCTGCCGACCTGGAACCTATCCCCTGATCGAAGAAGAAGCAGAAGAAGAACTCAACGCAAGCAAGCATCGCTCTCGCGTCATGATCATCGCACAACCTGTACCTGCAACTGTTGTTGTAGTAATCTGTGAGCCACGAGGACTCAGCAATCCCATGGCCATGGGTATCAAGACTAGCAAAGCTTAAAGGGAATGGAAGGGGTAAAGTGGTGAGGTTGCAGCAGCGACTAAGCATATATGGTGGCTAACATACGCAAATAAGAGCGAGAAGAGAGAAAAAGGAACGGTCGTGAAGCTAGTAATGATCAAGAAGTGATCCTGAACTCCTACTTACGTCAAACATAACACAGAAACAGTGTTCACTTCCCGGAATCCGCCGAGAAGAGACCATCACGGCTACACACACGGTTGATGCGTTTTAATTCGGATCTGGTGTCAAGTTATCTACAACCGGACATTAACAAATTCCCATCTGCCTATAACTGCAGGCATGGCTTTTGAAAGATTATACCCTGCAGGGGTGTCCCAACTTAGCCCATGACAAGCTCTCACGGTCAACAAAGGAATAGACCTTCTCCCAGGAAGACCCGATCAGACTCGGAATCCCGGTTTACAAGACATTTCGACAATGGTAAAACAAGACCAGCAAAGCCGCCCGATGCGCCGACAATCCCGATAGGAGCTGCACATATCTCGTTCTCAGGGCAACACCGGATAAGTCAAGCTACGAGTAAAACCAGCCCTCGAGTTGCCCCGAGGTGGCCCCGCAGGTTGCTCGGTTCGGACCAACACTTAGACAAGCACTGGCCCGGGGGGGCTAAAATAAAGATGACCCTCGGGTTGGCCGACCCAAGGGAAAGGGATAGGTGGTGGTGAGGCAAATGGTAAAACCAAGGTTGGGCCTTGCTGGAGGAGTTTTATTCAAAGCGAACTATCAAGGGGGTCCCATAAATCACCCGACCGCGTAAGGAACGCAAAATCTGGGAACATAACACTGGTATGACGGAAACTAGGGCGGCAAGAGTGGAACAAAACACCAGGCAAAAGGCCAAGCCTTCCACCCTTTACCAAGTATATAGATGCATTAATAATGTAAGAGATATTGTGATATCCCAACCAAAATCCCGTCCACCATGGAGCAATCTTCAACTTCACCTGCAACTAGCAACGCTATAAGAGGGGCTGAGCAAAAGCGGTAACATAGCCAAACAACGGTTTTCCTAGGAAAGGTGTCAAAGGTTAGAGGTTCATGGCAATTTGGGATGGCTAGAAGAACATGTGATAGGAAGCGCAGCATAGTGATAGAACGAAACAACTAGCATAGCAATGATAGTAATGAGATCCAAGGTGACGGTCATCTTGCCTGAAATCCCGCTAGGAAGAAGAATGAGTCCACGAAGAAGATGAATGGGCGTAGTCGAACAAATCCTCACAATCGCAACGTTACCGGAACTATCAAGAAGAAGCAATACCGGAAAGAAGCAAACAACATGGTAAAGAACCATCACATAGACATGGCACGATGCACAACCAAGTATGATGCATGTCCGGTTTAATGAGGCATGGCATGGCAAAGTGCAACAAACAATACCACAAGTTTAGTGGAGCTCAATATGCAACGAGTTGCATATTGACGAAAAACCACAAGCAATTATTTAGTTGATCTCGGTTAAGCTACCAAACAATATTATATGTTGCTAAACATGGCAAGAGGTGAAGCATGTGGAAACTAACTATTTAGGCAAGTTTAAATGAGGCCGGAAATAACAAACAACAATTCCGGAAAATCCCCATGTGCATAAAATGAATTCGGTACTGTTCTGTCCTAAACCATATTTTAAGTTTGTTAAACAGCAAAATAAAGTACAGCAAGTTAATCTATGCATTTTTCTACCCCATTTACATATGAAGTTTATTTAAAACCGAGCTACGGTTATTTAGTTATGAATTAAAGCATTTTAACATGGCATTATGCAAAATAAACAAAAACAGCAAGTTAAACATTTTAACATGGGATGAAAAAGACATATTATTAATCTACACAATTTTCTGAGCATTTTACATATATAAATTATTTTAAACCGATGCACAGTTTGTGAGTTTTTATATGCATGAAATCTAGGGGGTTTTCTGTAACTCTGGTAATCCTGGGATAAATAGCAAAATCGTAGCGCATGGAAAAAAATACATGGGCTGAAACTAGCTGTCCCAGCATGCACAGAAGAGGGCCTGGGCGCTGCTCACCATGGGCCATGGCCCGGGTCGGTGAGGAGGAGTCAGGCAGGGAGCGCTGGGCCTTGCCGCGGAGGAGGCTGGGCCAGGCTGGAACTGGGCTGGACGCGGGGACGGGCCACGAGGCCCACGTGGCCGGCGGGAGGCCACGGCCAACGAGCGCTTGGGCGAGCTCCGACGAACTGGTGGACGGCGGTGGCGCGAGATGGCACTCCGGCGAGGCTCGGGGCGGCGCGGAGGCGTGGAACAGGCGGATCCGCAGTGGCGGAGGGCAGATCCGGGCATGGGGGTTCCATTCCCGGCGGTTCCCGGCCGGTCCGGGCGAAAACGTGTCGACGGCGCGAGATTCGACGGCGAACTTCATGGCTGCGGTGGCTCCTGCAGAGAGAGAGGGAGCTAGTGAGGAAGAGGGAGAGCACGAGGAGGAGGGCGAGGCGACGGGAGGCGGCGACCTGGGTCTGGCGGAGGTCGGCGGCGGCGAGATGGGCGGTGGCGTGGCACGGCGAGACGGCGGCGGCGCGAAGCGGCAGGAGCACAGGGGCGCTCGGGCAATCGGCGGCGCGGAGCGGGCACCTCGGCCCAGATCCGGCCCGGGGCGGGCCTCGGATGGGCTGGTCGGGCCCTGGGCGGCGCTGGGAGGAGCGGGAAGGCCACGTGGCTCGCTGGGAGTAGGCCACGGACGCCTGAGGGACGGCGGCTGGCCTGTGGGGCGACGCCAAGTGGTGGGAGCGTGGAGGGCGGCGCCGGAATTCGAGGAGAGGAGGTGGGAGGCGGCCGGAAGATGATTGGGGGCACAGAAATTTAGGAGGAGGGTTAGGTAGCTGCCCAAAATGGAAGGGGAGGTGGTTTATATAGGGCAGGTTCTAGGGTTAGGGGGGTTTAGGGGGGTTTCGGGACCCTCGGATCATGATCGAGCGGCTCCGGACAGAGGGGGAACTAGGTGGGCTGCGGTGGGCTGTGAAGAGGAGTTGGGATGAGAGGAGAGAAGAGAAGGAGAGGTGCGTCCCGGTGGCAGTTTCGGAGACCGAAACGTCCGACGATTAAACCGACTATATCGCGGTTATAAATATAATGGTTGGGCAGTCAAACGGACTCCGAATGCGACGAAACTTGACAGGCGGCTTGTCTACATTATAATAAGACCGCACGACAAGTTGCAACCCATTCCGAGAACATTTTTATGCCACTTATAAAATAATATTTCGGAGATGCCGCGGGTGCGTGCGAGTGTGGTCGGGCTCAGAACGAACAACGGAGAGTATCGGCGGAACACGAACGGATGCAAGTTTTGAAAAACATGCGGATGAAATGCAGATGATGACATGAGAGGAGATGCATAACAAGAACAAAATGCAAAACAACAGACAAAACCCAACCACGGAGGAAATAACATATCGCATCTCCGGAAAAGGCAAGAGTTGGAGTTACGAATATGGAAAGTTGTATCCGGGGCGTTACAGTTCCAATCTGCAGGAATTGGCCGTCTCTGCAGTTGGGATAGGTCTTCGGCCGGTGGACTTGCTGTACTTTTTGCTGGAGTGGGATTTTTCTGTGGTACGGCTGGTGCTATGGCAAATGAAATCGGTATACCTTTTGCTGGAGTGCAGGTCCTGTGTGGTGGGGCTAGTGGTGTGGCCAGTGAAGTATGGGTACAGTCTGCTGGAGTCGGTCCTATGTTTTGTGTCACTAGTTGTACATCCAATATAAGTGGGGCGTTGTCTAATTTCTCCGGCACCACCATGTTTTTCAAGGACTTTGCTGGTGCTCCTTCAGGTTCGGCAATCACCCTCTTCCTTTTTGATGTCTGATGCACAAGAACAACATTTGAGTGGAAAAACATGGTATGACGACAGATGGAATATGTATTGATAATGGATGGGCATAGCATCTCGAGTTATATGATGAGTAAACTAAGCAGATGGTGGTGCAACAAAGTAGAAGAAGTGCAAGACAACATATGCAAGATACGCGCAATAAATAAAACCTTGCCAAATTAGAACAGGCACCTTGATGGGTGAACAGGACAGACCATTTGCCTTTGACTCCCCGAGGTTAGAATAGTTATTAGAATGATATTCTGAACAAGAATCAACAGGTGGGGAGCGTACGAGTTTCATTGCTTCCAAAATGGCACTCAATGCCTTGGTGCCAATTTTGTAAGTCATTGCAGTGTGCCACAATATTCTTCTGATGCGCGGATTCTAATATTCACTGTAATTGCGTATAATATCTGAGAACCATGAAAACGTAAATAGTTGTGAGATTATCTTCGTAATGCAGATGATATTCTAATATAGGGGCGCCCCTGTAAACACTTATGTGCTATCACTGGATTCTGATGAGAGAGCTCATGTGTGCTGTAATATCGTGCGTGCATTTATATAATCTGGCACAAGTACACAAAAAAATAGGCTCCAGAGGTAAGGATAGCTGGCATATGATAGGTTCATAATATACTGTATAGATAGTTTATTGCCAAACAATGATAACAAGAGCACACAGCAACTAGGCAGATCATAGTGTACATAACAGGGGTACACCATAACCACGATATATAAATCGGGAAAGTGGAACTGGCTTGAAAATACGGTGTTGTATTGCCGCTAGTAATTGAAAGCCTATCGATCACGTACAGGCCAGCACTATCGAACATGGTAAAGAAGAGCAAGCAGATTTTCGATAATAAAATGTTGGTTGCGTAGTGCCCACACATGATGAACCAGAGCGCATTAAGAATGCAACTCCTAGCTGTCTCTCGACCATTTCAGGCGGTTGGATGAAGATCCTACGTCTCCTAACCCTTCTTCTTCCTCGTCTGTGATTCTTCCCATACAGAACACTGCACGGGCCACCGGCCGGACCACCGGCCCCCACTGCTTGTGTTCCTCCGCCACCCCCACCCCCCACCCGCGTCGAGTTTTCTTTGTTCGGCGAGGCCCCACAACCACCCGAGCCCCTTGGATCGCACCGGCGAACTCCGGTGAGCTCTGAAAAATCGACTGACCCAATTTTGAAATTTAGTCTACTGTGATTTAACTAGTGTGGAATATAAAAGGGGAAAACCATAAGCATTGGGAGTATAGTGTTGAGCGTGCCATGGCAGATCTGAAGGTGCCAACCGGACAAAGGCAACTTCGCAACCAAGACAAGAAATCAGAGTAAAGCAGTGGTGATCTATTTTCTTGCTGCGATAAATAAGTTGAGCAGATACGAAAGAGTACCGCCTCTGGTGCGGCGCCGTGTACGCATCTGGTGAGAATTTGACGATGATGCGGTAGCGATGGCTGTCGGCGGCGTGGAAGCAGATCTAGGAGGGTAGACGGTGGCGGCGGTGCGCGGTGGATGAGACGGTCGTAGGAGCAGCGCCGGGAAGGTGGACGACGGCGGGGATGAAGCAAGAGGATGGGATGCAAGGATCCCGGTCCGAAGGCGTGGATGAGAGAGGTCGATCTCTTGTAATGGACGGCGGCGTCGGGGTATCACCTCCGGCATGGTGGAGGAGGACGGCGGTGGATGGGGTGGCGGACGGCGGCGGACGGAGGAGGGTGGGGTGGAGAGGGTGTTTTGGCACCCACGGAGACGAATGGGGAAAAGGGAGGTAGAGAGGAAGGGGGAACCATGTAGTCAGGGCGCGCTTGTCTCAAATGCGAGGAAATTTACAAACTTAGCCCCTGTTTCAAATTTCTACTACATCACAGCAACATTAGTCGGTTGGGGATAGGACGGTAATCTCGCATACACCGATTATTTGCCGACGAGAGTTTGTTTTTGGCGCCCATCGTGTATGAATATGAATCGGGGAGGGAGTCGATTTCGGCCGAGGGCACACTGTGTTTTGGCGCCCACCGTGTATGAATCCGGGTGAGAGGCGGTTATGTCACGTTTGGGTGAAATTACAAACCTACCCCTATCGAAACCTATAGAAATCCAAGAGATAGGCTTTGCGCGGCAGGGATAGGCAGTAGTGATTTCCATCTCGCAGATTTTGGTTTCGGGCGGTTACTGCAACTTTCCCCGCTTCATTCAAATTTTGCACAGTGCACGTTTATCATGCCAACTCAATTCGAATCCCGTTTGTATTGTACTATTTTTTCGGGCGGGATCCATTTTCAATTGGAATTACATTCTATATACATCATTTTTTTTACATATATACTTTGAAAAGCAAAACACCATTTATACATAAATATGGTTTACAAATGGGATGATCTCAGATTCATAAGGTTGTATCCATCAATTTGGATTTTCAAATATTTGAAACCACTTTATGTTGAAATCCAATGTATGCATTCCTCACTAACTATCTCCAATTAATGTGTGTTTCATGCGGTTCTTTTTTACTTTTCAAACATGCATAATGTGTTTCACACACGCAACATATAGTGTAATCCTGTTTAGACACTAATTGCATATAAACCATGCATTGTTTGTAACTGAAGAATCTATGGATCACCAATATCGATAAACTATATAACATTACACGTGTGCCCAAATTCAAATGAATATGCATGTTTGATACACCAATTTGCATTATGATATTATCGATGTCGTGGTCTCCAGTTTAAATATTTGAATCCCCTTTAATCCAGATATTCGTCTCATATAGCTATCACTCATGCTTATATATGACTATCTCTATGGACCTATACGCGTTCATCGTCTCTCAGGCATATCTCGTGCTACCTGTATGTCGACAATGATCTTTTATCTTCATAACACACTGACGGTACTCTCTCCATCGACCTTCATCACTCTATCTCTCTCTAAGTATATCTCGCTCCCTGCTATGTGTCTCTAGCTATGATTCTCCATGTGGAATCTCTTTCTCTCGTTCAAACACAAAACTTTGTCTGCCGGGGTCTCATTTCTCTCAACTATTCCCATGTGTGCCACTCGCACACCCCTCATACAGAGATGTCTTTCGCTCCTTAGATATGAGAACCTACGACTCTTCCTCTTCAATATCTCTTTCTCACACACAAACACAAACTCTGTCTCCCAGGGTCTCATATTTCTCCATTGTTCTCTTGTATGTCGCTCAAACACACCCTCTCTCCCTAGAGATATCTTGCGTTCCCTCATATGTCTCTCTATCTATCACTCTCGTTGTGAAATATCTTTCTCTCTCGCAGACACAAAACTTCGTCTCTCTGGATCTCATTTCTCTCTGATATTTGTTTGTATGTGACTCACATGCACCCTCTCTCTATCTCTCTCACACCCACACACATAACACAGGATCCACTCGACTCCTATCTCTAGCGCACACTAGCTAGCATATTTATCTTTCTATTTATCTGTTTCTCCATCAACCTTCTTTCTCGCCCTCACTCTTGATTCATATCATGCACACTACATATGTTTCTCTCTACATGCATGCAGTCAAGTGCCCTCTCACACACATATATAACTTCACCCTTTGAACCACCCGACGGTCATCTCCGACACCCAAACTAACGGATGTCTCTCTAGCTAGCATCTCCATCTCTGTATCTATCTATAGTTCTCCGTCAGCATTTCTTTCTCGCACGGAGTCTTGCTTCCTATCACCCACACTATATATGTCTATCCATACATATGCATTTATAGGTTGATCTCTTTTGCACAATCGTTGCGCCTCACCCCCTCTGCTCGCCATAGATGCATGCTCCAGCCCACGCCACTATCTCTTAAAGACAAAAACACATGCTCAATTGTCGGGCCTTCTTCCTTGCATTCTCACATGCATGCATATTGTCATACCAATCCGTCTCTCCCATGTAGTTGATCTTAGGACTTATGTCTTCTTTCTTTTATCTCGATCATGCGCGCGCACACACACACATCCCACGTATACATGTATACCTCTCACACATGCACGTTCAAGGTCTCTATGTCTCCATACGTAGTTAATTACCCTCAATCCTAACGCCACATCGAATTGTTCTCCTCTTTTGTTCACATAACTTCCGCCTGGATGGGCAAAACACACACTCACACTTAACAATCTCCTTCTAGCTACCCCCCTGCCCCGCGCGCCTCTCACTCTTCCCCTATATCCCCGAAACCAATAAGACCATCCCTTTGTTTAATTCCCGCCTACATGCACCATCGATATATAGTAGTCTTCCGTGGTGTCTCTCCAACAAACACGTTCTCTCGATGTCGACTCCTCTCACGCGCACGCACCTTCTCTTCCCTCCTACGGGCATTTTCTCTCTCACACCCCATCGTTGGTGGCCTCTGCCATACACATGACCTCTCTATGATGAAGCCATGCACACTTAAATTACATCCGCCACAGAGGACCCCGGGACACACACACACGC